>NC_079457.1:28098321-28138321 GCF_903798145.1 Danio aesculapii
ATTGTAAAACATCTGAAATGTTGTTTTGGTCATTCTAAAATGTCGTAACCGATTCAGTATTAGTGGCATTATATTATTAATTAGGGGGAGACAGGGTTGAAACACAGGGAGAGTTGTAACACTACCAACTCTACGAATCAGGGATAAGATAGGGGTCATGTGACATTTTATTTTCCTCTGGTTTCCTTAACAACCACACGTGGAGATTCCAGTCAGTCTTCCTCTGCAGGATCTCTCCATACTACAACAGAAAATCGAATTCTGAGCTAAGAAAGTAAAAAAAAAACTAAAATAAAAATAACAAGATAATATTTTGTTTAGTACCTCTACTGTTGTAGATGATGTTGTATGAGTTATATCACGTTAAACTGTAGTTTTTCTAGTAAAGAATGGTGTATGAGCCTCCTGCTAATTTCAAAGCACCATGCTAATACAACTAGCTAAACAATGGGTGACAGGTAGGTTGAAACACGTGTTTTGAAAGTATACATACACTACACACACACACATATGAATGTGCATGTACAGACATGCACAAACAAACGCACATGTACATGCACAAACACACAATATGCACATACACTATTCACACATGTTGTATTGTTGCAGTCATTTATTTACAATAAAACTATTGTTGTGGCATATAACTTGTAGTAGCCTTAGTTGTTGTGCATTTTGTCTACCTGTTACAACTTACAGGCTGCAGTGGGTAGCACGTTCGCCTCACAGCAAGAAAGTCACTGGTTCGAGCCTCAGCTGGGTCAGTTGGCGTTTCTATGTGGAGTTCACATGTTCTCCCAAAGTTCGCGAGGGTTTCCTCTGGGTGCTCCGGTTTACTGCAGTCCAAAAACATGCGTTATAGGTGAATTGGATTGGATAAATTGTGCGTAGTGTGTGTGTGTGAATGAGCAACGCAATCTCACGGCAATTCATAACTTTTTGATTTAGTGGCTAATTCATATGAAATCGTACAATCTAATTCGTACAATTTAGTCCGATTTGCTCATCACCCAATGACGGTTGGGTTTAGGGGCGGGGTTGGGTGCCACGCCTCCTTTTTAAAATCGTACATTTTCATACGACGGTCACTAAACTGACAAAACGTAAAATACGTTTTCAAGTGAGATCAGGCTGGAATGAGTGTATGGATGTTTCCCAGGGATGGGTTACAACTAGAAGGGCATCCGCTGTGTAACATATGCTGAATAAGTTGGTGGTTCATTCCGCTGTGGCGACCCCTGATTAAAATGAATGAATGGTTACAACTTACCCCAGTATGTGTTACAACCTATTCCAGTAGTGGGGTAAATTGTAACAAATGACCACTTTGTATTTGTCATCATCTCACAAAGTCTGTGATATAGTTTAAAAAGTTTCAATTGTTGACATTTGTAGTAGACAAATTTGGGTACTTTGCCTGTAAGTTTCAGTCATGTAGCTAAAAAAAAGTAGTTTTAGGTGCTAAAGAAAAATGTTTACAATCATCCCTGGTCTCCCCTACCTCCAGAATCAAGAGAGTCTGTGCTCCACGTCTCACTCCTTCAAACACTACTGCGTGTCAGGACTGTCTTCTGAGGCTCAAGTCACAAATGAAGAAAACATTGAGGCAGCTTCACCTACTGCAGTACATTCCGTATTACTGATATTTAGCAGCAGTTAATCAAGAAGTGACAATTTTGTTCTCTTTTACTCGTTGGATGGAAACGCTGCTTTATTCGCACGTCTTTTATGCGATATTCTAGTTTTAAAAAGTTAATTCGCATTTTTTCGTAGAAACATAGCTACTAGCTCCCATAATAGCTAAAATAAATATAATTTAAAATCAATGGCTATTGGTGACCATTTAAACACTGCAAAAAATAGAAAAGGGCCTTCATTTTATTTATTTTTTGGTTTTTTTTAATAGATGATTCAAAACAAGAGGATGGTGACGCCATGAGTGGTGAGTCAACATATTTTGTGAAATGTATCAAATAAATAAAAAGCATAATTTTGTTGTTGTTACTTTTGTGATCATACTTCTCATAAAGACGTTTCTTTTTATCACAAGAAACTTAAGATAAAGCTTTGGTAGATGGTCAGCTATTTTAGGAGTTCAAACTATTTTTTTAATTACATTTTACGAAAATAACATCTAAGTGTCTCTTTTCTGAAGTTCTGTAACATAATGGCCTACATTCTCTGAATATATCTTGAATTATACATATTTCTCATACTTCTTTGGCCCATTTTGCTTGTTCAGACATCAAGGAAGTTTTTTTTTGTGTTATTATTCATGTCACAGCCATTTACTCTCATTTTCCCCCATTCAGTTCAGGAGAGGAAGCCGAGCATTTTGGTTCCCTCCAGTCATTCAACGACATTCCTGAAAAAAGGAGAAGAGCTGGAGCTGGAGTGTATTGCAGAAGGACTGTGAGTTCAACATGGGTTTACAAACATTACACAGCTGCAAAGCTTTTCTACCGACAGAGAGAGAGAGGCTGAGTGTGTGACAGTGTATGCTGGTGTTTTCTCAGGCCTACACCGGAGGTAGAATGGATCAAGATTTGGGGAGACTTACCGAAGCGCACGCAGATAAAGAACTTCGGAAAGCTTCTGACGATACCAAACGTCAGAGAAGAGGATGAAGGGAGATACATGTGTAAAGCCAAGAATCAGCATGGTGAAGATGTGCATCATTTCCAGGTCGACGTAGAGGGTAAGCTAACATTTACAAGGTGTTAACCCTGAATTTTACTCCGGTATTTGAGGATTCTCAGGAATTCCAATTCATAAATCAGTTTGACAGGACAGATTTTTTAGAATGTTTCTAAGATCTATCTATCTATCTATCTATCTATCTATCTATCTATCTATCTATCTATCTATCTATCTATCTATCTATCTATCTATCTATCTATCTATCTATCTATCTATCTATCTATCTATCTATCTATGTCTCCATCTATTGTTCTATCTATAATCTGATCCATCCAACCTTTCATCCATTCATCCATGCTTCCATCCATCCATCTATCTTTGGATTTATCTATAGTTCCATCCATCCATCCAACTACCTATCGATCAATCATTCAATCTATCTATCATTCTATGCATCCATCCATGTGTCAATCTATCTACCTACCTACCTCTACCTACTTGTCTGTCTGCCTGTCTATCAACCAATCATTCTATCCAGCCATCCATCCATCCGTCTGTCCATTCGTTCATCTGTCCACCTGCCTAGTATACATTTTTATTCATATATACAGTATATCTGTCAGTCTAGCAGGTGTTTACTGCAATAAGCAATCTTAATGAAAATCAATCTTACCATACAAGACCATTAGCACTAAGTGAAATCCTGTTTGTGAAAAATGATGTCACTTTCAAACACAGGAGGGCAGTATTGCTTTAAGTTAGGTTGTTGTTGTAATGATATTTATATGGTGTGTGTCTCAGAGCCACCAAGCTGGCAGGAGGAGCCGCTGAAGAGTCAGTTAGCATGGATTGGATCTGACATCCACATCAACTGTTCTGCTACCGGAAAACCGCAACCCACAATCACCTGGAAGAGAAACGGCAAGCCTCTCGATGGTGTGTTTAACCCCCTCCTCTCAACCCTTATCAGGCCCATTTGACTGAATTTGTCAGTTCAAAGCCACTGCCAAATGTGCAATTACAGGCTTTGAAAACAGTCTGTTGTTGCTTTCTGGTTTGCTCATTATTAAGAGTTTGTAAACAGCAGTGCATTTCTGGCCACTCTGGGTTGATGCAAAATTTGCATGCTCTAGTAAAATCATTATGTACATCATACAGCAACAATTTATTGGTGTATCTTCTAAATATGTTAGTTATTACAAGTTTATTGTTGTTATAATGACATGGGATATTCCAATAAAGATGAGGCAGAGGCTTCTTTAAGCCAAATGGATGTTTTAAAAGGTAATGTCCATACATGAAATCTCAAATTTAGCCATATATATTGTTGAAGTCAGAATTATTAGCCCTATTGTTAAATTTTCATTCATTTATATTTTTTTCCCAATTTCTATTTACAAAGAGAAAGTTTTTTTTTCAACAAATTTCTAAACATAATAGTTTTAATATCTATTTTACAGTATTTTTATATATATTTGACATAATGACAGTACATAGCTAATATTTTACTAGATATTTTTCAAGATACTAATATTTAGATTATTGTACAATTTAAAGGCTTAACTAGGTTAATTAAGTTAAATACACAAGTTAATGTAATTAGGCAAGTCATTGTATAACAGTGTTTTTTTTTCTGTAGCCAATCGAAATAATTGGGGGCTAATATTATTGACCTTCAAATATAAAATAAGCCATAAATAAATAAAAACAGCTTTTTTTTCTAGCTGAAATAAAACAAATAAGACTTTCTCCAGATGAAATATTATTATAGAAAATACTGTGAATATTTCCTTAATCTGTTAAATATCTCTTGAGAAATATTTGAAAAAAATATAAATATTAAACAGGAGGGCTAATAACTTTGCCCTTATATGTGTAACGGAGGCCAGCTAGCAAAGATGCTAGAGGCCATGGTCTTTAGCTTCCTTAGAGCAACTTACTCCCACTCAAAGAATCGCCAGTTCAATCCAAGCTCAGACCGGGTTGGGAGCAATAGAACCGGTGGGTTACGTGTGGGGGCTCGTCCGGGATGGAAGTGAGATTTAGGGTGGTGAATGTAACGGAGGCCAGCTAGCAAAGTGCTTTGCAGGTAAACCTGACTCCTCTGACTTCTAAAGGTGCTCTAGTGACAGATGCTGGAGGCCATGGTCTTTAGCATGCTTAGAGCAACCAATTCCCATGCAAAGATTTGCCGGTTTGATCCCAGCTCAGACCGGGTTGGGTGCAGTAGGACTGGCGGGTTACATATCCAATAGTTTAACATGTATATACATATTTGTAATTCTAATGATGAAAAGCTATATATGAAGAGTTTAGATGCAAAATTATCAATATCAGTATTATAATTTTTTCTTGATTCAGTAATTTATCTTTTATGGCAAAGAATATATTATTTTTATCTCTTTTAACATAAAATAACTGAACGTAAACATAGAAGGCTGAGAAAAATGCTCATTGTAGATGAAAAATCCAGATGGCACTTGAAGGGTTTTGCATCTGATCCCTTCATATGTAAATGACCATTTTGCAATAAAATAAAATAAAATAAAAAATCATAGGACACCTTAAGGTCATCACTACTTTTTTATGATTAATTAAAAGACATATTTTTTTATTTTTCAAAAGCATATTTCAGCAGTATTCAAACCTTTACAAAACACAGACATTATGAAATATCAAAGCTAAAGCAGGTTTATTTATTTCATTATCATTTTAGCTAAAGTTCAGGTTAGTTTAAGGTTTGACTAACTCAGCACAAATGCATTCAATAATTAAAAAAAGAAAATGTATTTTAATATCTTAGAGACCTGTAAAACAGTTGTTAATAATAATAATTGTTAATTAGCTATTATTATTATTAATAATAATAATAATAATAATAATAATAATAATAGTTAATTAATAATAATAATAATAATAATAATAATAATAATAACAATAATAATAATAATAATAATAATAATAGTTAATAGTAATAATAATAATAATAATAATAATAATAATAATAATAGTTAATAATAATAATAATAATAATAATAATAATAATAGTTAATAGTAATAATAATAATAATAATAATAATAATAATAATAATAATAATAATAATAATAATAATATTAATAGTAATTAATAATAATAATAATAATAATAATAATAATAATAATAATAATAATAATAGTAATGATAATAGTAATGATAATAATAATAATAATAGTTAATAATTAATAATAATAATAATTATTATTAATAATAATAATAATAAATATTTTGTATAGTTTTATGATCAACAAATCCTCAAATAATAACGATACAATGATTAAAAAAAAAACAAAAAAAAAGGGTTAAATAATGGAATAATGATTCTGAAAATTCATCTTTGCATTGCAGAAATAAATTACATTGTTAAATTGGGATTTAAACTTTGTATGATTAATTTTAATAAAATGAAAGCAGCCTTTGTGAAACGTGTGTACAAAAGCATTTAAACGTACCAAATAACAGAACTGTATTAGCCTAGTCTCTACTAACCCAATGTTATCGATGCTAATTGAAGCTTGTTTTCTCCTCAGATTTCCCTTCCACCCATCACAAAGTGCTTGACGACAGAATAATCATACTCAAAGCGGAGCAGAAGGATACCGCTGTGTACCAGTGTGAGGCCTCCAACAAACACGGCAGCCTACTGGCCAATGCTAATGTGCTAGTCATGAGTGAGTACTTCACTTACAGGTACCTGAGCAAATTGGACAAAAGTGATTATTATCATATTACTAATCTTCCAGCGCAATAATAGGTTGGAGCTACTCAAGCGCAGCCCATCTAATTTACATGCATCAATTAATCATCGCGCCATAAGAGAGGATTGTTGTCCTCATTGAAGTTTCCTTGGCTTTGATTATGATGTGATGCTCCTGCTGACATGCAATGGCTTAAGGGTGTTAGCATCTGTTCCTGCGTAATTGATGTCGAAGAAAAACATGAAACGCGCATGAAAGTGTGTACACAAACCACTTCGGTCACTGTTGTCTGTTTGTAGCTGGCAGAAGAACAGAGCTCTTTTATATGCTAATGTTTTTTTTTTTTACGGTTTAATTGTGATTTTGGGAAATGCGCCTCGGTTTCAGACTGCACCGCAGAAAGTGAGCCGTACGCCACACTGGCTGTTTGATGTTTGTCTGCGTGCGCGAATGTTTTGACTAATGGTCTGGTTTTTCCCTTAGATCACCCTCCTTTGATTCTGACGAGGAATTATCTGGAGTACGCGACCATGTTGGGCAAGAGTGTGATTATGGACTGCAGTGTCTTTAGTTCACCACCTGCTAGCCTTAACTGGTGAGTTTGGTAACAAGCATTCAAAACCAAGTCCTGAATAGACGCAGCATGATAAGCCACAAGAGGGGTGTCTGTTTTTTTTAACAGTGTTTTTTACGACAAGTAACATGCGGCTCTACATTTTTTCATTGGTTTCTGTATCTGTAAAGGGCCGTTTATGCCAAGCATAATAACTATAAAGATAACTAAGTTATATAAAGTCATATAAAAGCAGAGTTCAGACCAGGGGTCCGTTCTTCATACCTCACTTAAATGATCTAAGATGATTTGTATCTAAAAAGTCCATATTATTAATTTTTTCTTTGAACACCTTGGGGAGAACGACCCTGTGACAGTTTTATTTCTTTATTTTTCTTTAACTTTAAACTTAAACTGTAGCTATTTATTTTTTATTATTATTTTGTTTTTACTATTTTACTATTTTCCAAAGTATAACAACTACTGTAAGAAAATATCCAGCTAATTGAGTTATCCTCTGTGACCCCCAGGGGTTCGTACTTTGTTCGTGGATTACTTAATAAGCTGTATTTTTTTATTGATGATTTGACACGATTTATGCCAAGCATGATAACTATAAAGATAACTAATTTATATAAAGTCATTTTGAATGTAAACAAAAGCAGAGTTCAGATCAGGGGTTCAATCTTCGCAGCTCGCTTAAATGATTAAGATGATTTTGCAGATCCTGGATCTTTTAATCCTGATAACTGATTTCTGGATAATTTGGATTTTCAAACAAGTTTGCGAATAAGATTAAAATGTTTGGATGAACTGATCTGAGATCGCTGCGGGTGTTGTGAAGTACAGATCTATCGATCTTCGAAATCATGATCAGCAATGCAACGATTGGCTAACGGCACAGCAGCGTAATGACATCTGATTAATATTCAATTATCCGTGTGAGCTAAATTACATAAAAGTTCATAGAATACAATTCTAAAGGAACTCTTTAATTAGCCCAACCACAGACACTCATATCAGCCTAAAGTGGACTTCACAGTAAACAATTATGCTGCAAAAAGGTCTTTTCTTACTTCGTGTTTTTGCATTGTTTCTAGTCCAAATGTCTAAAAATCAAGAAGCATTTTCTAGACAAGTAAACCATACTGTCTTGTTTTCAGAAATAATGTGTCAAAATTAAGTGTATTTTTCTTTAAAACAAGCAAAAAAATCTACTAATCTGCTAATGTAGTTAGCTAAATAATCTAATTTCAAGGTAAAATCTATTTTATTTAGCTTATCCCATTGGTAGATTATTTTGCTTGTTTTACGGAAAACAGTTTTTGCGTTGCTTGTTCAAACTACTTTTTTAAAATGAGCTCAGTTAACCCAGTTTTTGAGGTTTTTGGGGGATAACTTAATTTATTCATGTTCAGTCTACTTTAATTTTGTAAAACAATTAAATCAACTTGATTGAATTGTGCTGGAAAAATTCTGTGGAAGCCATCTTTTTTTTTGTGTTTGTTGCATTATTTCTGAAAACAAGACAATTCTTTACTTGTGTAAATAATGCTTCTTGATTTAGAAATTTTTTGATATTTAGACTAGAAGCAAGACCCTAAGATTTTTTTTATTACCATTCCGTTACATTTGAACATTTTTAAAAACAAAACGTCATTAAACAGCCCCTATTTTGCATTATATAAGGTCATATTTTGGTTTTGGGGGTCTCCAACAACAGGCTGATATGCGTGCAAGGTCTTTTATTGTCTTTTAATATGCATTTATTTTTACCTAATTATCCCAACGACTCCCATAAATACATCTTAACGACTCCCATATGATTTGTTCAGTGATTCATTTGTTCCCAAACCCCTTTTTAGTGCTAAGCTAATCTGCGCTGATTGGTCCGATGATCCATTCTGTTGTGATTGGTCGACTGGGTTCAGTGTAAGATAGAGAGAAATGCCCACCACGGCAATGAAGTAGCACAGGTTATGTGAGAGAATTCAGGTTATGTGCAGAAATTCAATAAAGCAAATGCAGTTAAACACCAGCATATTACTCCACTGTTAACCCTAACCCCAAGTAACAATGACACACTCAGGGTTAATCCACACAGTGGCAAATTGACCCTGCCACGCATGTGTAGGAACAGCTGTTGGAAGCCATAGCAAAGACAAATGGCAGATGATCGTGAGTTCAGAAACACATTTAAATCGGTAAAGGAAAAAGCATGCGTCGCATTGTAAACATAGTTTTGGACACGGTATGTGAAGGTTTAACCTGAGAGATTCAGTAAAAGCACTGATCTATAAAAGATAAGTGATTACAAGCCGCGCAGATTGATTACAAACTTACCACACACAATTAAACAAATATTTTGGAAAATACACAAAATAAAGCAAAAATGAAACAGAAAAATGACAGGAACAAACACAGTACTAGGTTGGCTATACTGTGGTATTGTTGTGAAATTTAACTTTAACCCTTTATTCCCCACAGCCAAATCTCCATCTGTCAGTGATCGTCATCTTTGCGTCATGATCAGTCTCGTGATCCCCGGTGCTCTGCTAGTGTCTGAAGGGAAAGGCATGTTCCCGTTTTACCAGATCCGGCACTTCATTTTTGGTGATTTACTGTATCGATGTTGACGCGTTCAAGCAAAAGATCCGAACCCAACTTTTTCTTTAAAGAATCAATAATTTTAAACACAGTGCACTTTCAGATTTTAACCTCAGCTGGATGTTTTCATTCACTTAGTGCTGTGTTACACACAGCATAGAAGGTTATTTTCAAAAACCCATAATAGGGGCTCTTTAATTGTGAAAATTCAATGAACATTTTCTTACACATGCTAAATACCTCTGTCAGGTTGTCTGAAGAGTTTTACTGAAGCTGGTGGTGAGATTACTGGAGAATGATAGCCGTAGATCCTGATAACGGCAATGCAGGGTCAAGAGAATTAAGAGAAGGAAAAAGGGACAATGCGTCTAGAAAAGACACTGCCAGATCTATCGGCCTTTTGAAATGTCTGCTCTCTCTAGGGGATCCTCCTTTTGCACTCATATTTATACTATTTTTTCCTCTTTGAAAAGTTTCCTTTCAAAAAACCTTTGGTCAATGTTGAAAGTCATGGTTAAAAAAAAGGGTATATAAAAAAAAACTAGGCTACATTGGATTCGGTTTTATCAACAGAGCATCTGTAGTCATTTCAGTAAAGGCTCTTCCCATGGGCCTTTATTCGAGAAGAGCTGTGAAGGGTTCAATGTTTGTTTTGTAGGAGAAGAGAAGACCCAGAGGGCTCTGTAGATGGAGAGAGATATTCTCTGCTGAAGAATGGCTCCCTGCAGATTCACAAAGTCGAGATGGAAGATATGGGCCAGTACAAATGCTTGGCAAACAACTCCGAGGGCACTGCAAGCATCACCACTGAACTTTTCATTAAAGGTTAGCCACCTCCCTTAATCAAAAAGCTTTCTGCTCGCCGGCCATTACTGAAACTAAAGGCCTGATGTTGACAGATTCCACTAGGATCGTAGAGGCTCCTCAAGACATGAAGGTCATCCGGGGATCTGTGGCCGAGCTGGAGTGCCAGGTGGAGTGCGATCCGTCTCTGAGAAGAGAGCTGGAGTTCGTTTGGCTCAAAGATGGGATAAATATCCTCTCGAACACTTCAGAAGGGTAGGTGACCTGTCTTTCCTAAGTGGTGGAATGAGATAGATTGTCCCTAATCAGAGGTGGGTAGAGTATCGAAAATGCATACTCACGTAGAAGTACAAGTACTTATGGAAATTTTTACTCAAGTAAAAGTAACAATCTTAAAAGTTACTCGAGTAAGAGTAAAAAAGTATCTGATGATAAAATTACTTTTACGTTACTAGTTACTTTTCATTATATATATATATATATATATATATATATACACAGTTGAAGTCAGAATTATTACCCCCCCCCCCCCCTTGAATTTATTTTCTTTTTTAAATATTTCTCAAATTATGTTTACCAGAGCAAGGACATTTTTACAGTATGTCTGATAATATTTTTTCTTCTGGAGAAAGTCTGATTTGTTTTATTTCGGCTAGAATAAAAGCAGTTTCAAATTTTTAAAAAACGATTATAAGGTCGATATTATTAGCCCCTTTAAGCTATATATTTTTTCAATAGTCTACAGAACAAACCATCGTTATACAATAACTTGTCTAATTACCCTAACCTGCCTAGTTAACCTAATTAACCTAGTTAAGCCTTTAAATGTCACATTAAGTTGTAAAGAAGTGTCCTGAAAAATTTCTAATTTATCTAATAAAGATAAATTGGGAACACAGAATTGGGGACACATACAGCATGACCGTCCATCCTTGCAACCGCAGAAGGCCATGGCGTGACCGTTGTATAAACTCACAGGCTCTAACCCGATGAAAGCTGGAGACGCGTCTCTATAGCAACCTCTCACGACCCAGCCTCTCCAATGCGGCGCCTCATGATACAGCAGCGGCACAGCATATTCATGAAGTCATATGAATCATATTTATTATCATTTGACAGTAACGGAGGAACGCCTCCAAATGTAGCGAAGTAAGAGTAAGGATTTTTCTCTTATAATTTACTTGAGTAAGAGTAAAAGTACACATTTTTAAATGTATTCAAAAAGTACACGTTACCCAGTTATTTTACTCAAGTAAATGTAATTCGACACTACCCACTTCAGTCCCTAATAGAGTGCATTAATGGCCGTCTACCACTGGGTTGGTTTCAAAATGTTTTTTTTTTTCGTTGATGTTTCTCATATACAAAACAATTAGGCAGATATAAGATGAGTCACAATTGTAACTTATGAAATATAAATAAAATTATAGAAAATAAAAGAAAGAAACAAACAAACAAACAAACAACAAGTGCTTCAGGGGTAAGTAATGGGTCGGTGTGTAAAGAATAGATTTGATTTTATTATATTTTAAAGTGGTTAATTTCTAAAGTAAATATAAAAACAATTTAAGAATTAGGAACATGAAGTACAACGCATAACAAACTAGCACAGGACAGCAGACAAGAGAAAGCTATAAAGAGAAAGAATTAACAAACAAACCAGTGAACTGAATAAACTAATAATGGGATAACAAGGAGGGTGGGACTAGACAATAGACAGGAGAGCACATGACATAAAGACAACACAAGCCATGTGTTCCTGAAAAAACAGGACTAGAACACGCAGCCAATAAGAGAACCCATTAACCGTGTTAACATGAAACACAACACCAAGGCACGCGGCGCATGAAACATGAACCACGTCATAAACACAACACAAACAGAAGACTGAATGTAAGACAAGCACATGATAAATAAAAACACTTGAACTCTGTGAACTCACATGCGACGTGCATGTTCCATCCCAGCACAAACCGAAACCAACTAGACTGAGGAGCTGAGAATAAAACAGCATGCTGCAGACAAAACAAACACAAACACCAGGACGAGAGCATGTGGCCTGAGCGTGGCAAAGATGGCACTCATATAATGGCAAAGACAGTCAATGACATGAAATGAGTGTTCAACCTGAGAATACTAGAACCGAGTACAACATACTAGACAGTACTAGTTTCTGGACACCAAAACAAGAATTAACAAGACCGAAATGGCAGAATCCTGACAGGTTATAACTTAAATCAACAACCTTGGAAATCATAGTTGGTCTCTCTTTATAGATTTAAGACCCATCAGATTATTGTTCAAGTTTAAAGAGAGCTGCATGTAGAATTTAGAAACATTATTAGCAACACTTTAGCCAAACCTCTTAGCCAGCACCAGGACGTGGACAAACTGGGGTGCTGTTTTTCCACATGTGAATAGATTACACCAAAAAGAACATGAGTAATCTTGACAAACTGTACATCGGTTTAAAGCTACAACCCTCAAGCAGCCATTATAGCTAGTTGTTTTTCAAAGGGAAGCTTATAAAGAATGTATTTGCTAAATTTTGTGTAAGTTGTACAGAAAACACTTACTAGATGTGGAGTGAATATCATCGTTATAACAACATATACACGCATTCATTGTTGTACATCACGGTTAATTTTGAAAGGTAAGAGTCCACAGAAAAACATCACATCGAGCACATTTATGCTGTGTTCACACCAGACGCGGAATGCGCAGATAAACCACGGTATTTGCGCGTAAATAGACGCGTGAACATTTGAGTTTACTCGCTTAATTTGCACATCAAAATCCGTTTCATTCGCACGTCAAATTCACTTCAGAACAGACGCGTCATTGGCAGGGCTCCTGTCTGCCCGGTGACTGTAGCTTTGTTGCTAAATGCACTTTATAAAGGCTGAAAAACAGCATTGATTTATTTGGAGCAGTGTCTGAGTCCAATAGATTATTTCAGAGGTGCACCCACCTAACATGATTTAATTTGTAAGTTAATTCTTTAGTTTCATAGATTTAGTAGGACTATTCCAGGAACTGATTATTCAATTTCATAATTAATTATTAAAGTATAACTGGTACAACACTTGTACAGCATTTATTAATCATAACTGAACATTTACTAATGCATTATTAACATCCAAGTCTTATATACTTGTTAACATTAGTTAATGCACCTTGAGTTAACATGAACTAACAATGAACAACTGTATTTTCATGAACTAACGTTAACTAACATGAACAAGTACTGTAGAAAATGTACTGTTCATTGTTTGTTCATGTTAGTAAATGCATTAATTAACATTAACTAATGAACCTTATTGTAAAGTGTGACTATATAACTTTAATTAAAACGAGGATATGCATTAATAAGACGTGGCCGTGGAAGCGAATTTGTAATTCGAATTATGTTCAGAGCTCCGTAGTTTAAAGTAGGCTAACAGTCAGTTAAACTATAGTAAAAGATGACACACACAGCTGCCTAAATTAATAGGCTATAAAATAGACAGTTGATCACTTAGATCTATTAAAATATTATTAAAAAACTGTGCTGAAAGCAAAAAGCACAAGAAAGAATGCCGCTTTGAAACAGAAATGTATTTTATCGAAGTGCTTTAATTTTAGACAGTTATTTAAGATTGTTTTGTTACAAAAAAATTAGAGTTTGCTTACTAGAGAAATTTTATGTTAGCGTAGTATCTGAGCAATATTGGTTTACTGGCGAGCAAGCGCACCATGTTGTGCCGTGCCGCACTTTACTGCAGTAACGTGCGACATCACTTTAATTCACTCGTGCATTCTTAGTAACCACATCTGTATATACAAGTGAATCTGAACTGTTTTAAAAAAAATCACCCTAAGACAAGAATGGGTGTTGTGCAATAGTTTTAGGACCACTTTGGTTAAAGGTTTTGATCCACTTCAGATGTTGACTACTATAGAGACTTTTCATAAAAGAAGCTTTAAGCAAATCCTAGTTTTTAAAGGGATTGTGCTGTTAAAACAGAAAGGATTAGTGTGAGCTATATGACATTTCTGAAGTGTGGACATTACATTTATAGTTTTATCATTGCTGGAATCGTGGATTAAGTGCTAACACTTTGTAGCAACAAAGTGAAGCTATATGTACAGTAATTGTGAGGCTTTTATCAGTAATGGTAAGCTCTTGTAGGGGAATGTCTCTCTTGAAAATCAAAAGGTACTCCAGCTAATGAGCTGGAGCTTTAACCTATTTTCCACTAGGCTTGATGCCCAACAGGATCTTCTGTGTAAGTGCAATGTACAGTAATACTGTGCTTCGTTTCGTTACTGTGACTACAAGTTATTCGCTTGAAGACAAATCATGTTAGCATTTTTTTACCGCAGGTCACCAATTAGCAGGCCTGAGATTTCCTTGTGCACAACAGATTAGTTCCACTTCAACTGCAAATCATTTTTTATTAATTAAAGCAATTGCAGACAAAAACACAAAGCGAGCAGAAAAGAGCTGTTTATTGATTGTCATGACAACATTGGTGCAGCTCATTTTCAAACAGAACAAAAGCCACCGGCGATGGGTCTACGCTGTCCTGAGACAAATTAGATAGCCTCTATTATAATCAAAGAAGCTGGACACTATAAGTGGTTGCTTCATTTAACTGATGCTATAGGATTTATTCGTTTTTGTGGCCGGTGTTGTTGCATGTATGTATGTATGTTCGTATGAACGAACGAATGAATGTACGAATGGACGATTGAACGAATGGACGATTGTTTGGGCAGATTAATTGCTTAGAATTTTGCTTAGAATTTCATCTTTGAATTTTATCTGCTCTGATTTTTACAATTTCAGATAATTGTATCCTTAATAATAATAATAATAATAATAATAATAATAATAATAATAATAATAATAATAATAATAATAATAATAATAACAAAAATTATATTAGGTGGTAAAATTAAATGTACTTAATATCATTTATTCACAAATGTTATTTAATTATTTATGCTTATTTATATGCATACTATTAAAATAAATAACAACAACAACAACAATAACAATAATAATAATAATAAATAAATAACAATAACAACAACCAAAATAATAATAATAACAATAATATAGATAATAATAAAATACATATTTTATTCATATTATTAATGTTAACAATTATTAATTATTAATATGTATTTTATTTTTATTATTTACATAAGTATATGAATTGTTAGAATATTTAGTCAATTCAATGCGTGTTCAATAAAAAAGGTCATTAGAAGTTTTTCTTCAATGTCAAAAATCTTAGATACAAATGAATAATTTGATTCACTAAATTCTGGTTTGCCTAATGCAATGACAAAGTTACATTCCGGAGGTTGTTACGACCCTAGTTTAGGTCAAGGACGTAACATAAATAATACACTTGACAAATAAAATTCACCTTTATGAAATGCAGAGTCGAGTTCGTTTTTTTTTTTTCTTTTTTTTTTTCTTTTTTTTTTATCACCCAAAATGTGAAGCCTATTACCTCAAAGAGGACCCACCAAAAAAATAACAAACTAAAAGCACACTCTACCTAAACACCCACAATAAAACTACCTACAGAAAATAACAGAAATAAAAATCCAATACTTAACCTAACTTAATACCTGTTTAAAAAACATGAGTAAATATGTACAATAAAGAAAAAGTGTGGAATCCAACCCCTACTGCTTCGAACCGTGTATATTGAACTACACTGTTCCTATTTACTATGACCTTTTATGTGAAGCTGCTTTGACACAATCTACATTGTAAAAGCGCTATACAAATAAAGGTGAATTGAATATACAATATTTTTACAGTGATAGTAACGAACAAAGCCAAAACAAAACTTACAGGGTGGGGGACACTGGAGGAATCACAATAACACGAAAACCGAAGTTACACACAACACAGGAATACACAACCAACAAGTAACGCAAACAGTAATATTTTCCAACAACAATTTAATTTCACAACTACAGCTCCCTCTCCGCTCTCCCTGACCATTCCACTTTTTAAAAGAAGCCCAACGTCACTCCAGCCAATCCCCGGTGACATCGCTGATGAAAGCAAAAAGCGGGAGAAAATAGAGAAAGAGAACTGAATCTGAATCTGAGAGAGCGAGAGAGAGAGAAAGAGAGAGAGTACACAGGGGAAACAGACACACACAGACTTACGAACACAACAAGGTGCGCAACCAAATTCATTTCCTGATTCGTGCTTTTATACGTAGCTGATATTACAGGTGGAGCGTAGTGGAATTCTTCACTTGTCAATCATTCTCGATTCCTCCATTGGCCGCACCCATACATACATCCTCTTTTTCTACTAATTCTCTGCACAACGTCAAAAGCACAAGTCTCAACTGCCAATTCTTTGCTCACAGGATGTTTCGCTGCAAACCTATGGTAAAAAATCTACTTTTCAAGCTGTTTGGACAAACATATGTGCATGTGTGGTGTATAGACTGTCATATTGGGGTATATAAGCACACCCAGTGCTTTTTTTTCAATTTAACAACATAAAAAACGGTGGACCAATTGGAGCGGTTTTCAAACCGACCGCAACTTTACGTAGGAGAGCGGTCCCTCCGCCCACCAATATTGATTGACAGGCGCGTCATCATATCCTCAGTTTGTTGATTAACGTCCGCCATTTTCAGCGTGAGTTGAAGCGATATCATTAAAGGAACACCCTTGCTCTATTTTTAGATGCAAGGCTCATTGGGCTCAACACAAGATCAATATTCTCCACATTATCGCTCTAATCGGAATTATTGGTTGTATCTTTAGGTAGGTTTGCAAACATGTGTACTTCTCATTGAGTCTACCTTATACTTCAGCCGTTTGCATTTCTCGCGATCCCAGAAGCTCCCTGTGATCTTAACTAGCATGTGTTTTAGAATTCTAAACATAGGTTTCTATCAGGGTACACTCAAGTCGACGCCTGGGCGCCGCGGACCGCTGCAGAAACCTATGTTTAGAATTCAAAAATGTGTGGCGCGACGATTCGGGACACTTCATGTCTCTGCCGTGCTACAGAGAGTGTCTGTTGTGCCGTGTCACGGCTTCGAGCGGCGCATCCGGTGCCTCAGTCAAAGTTAATTCAGTGTGCGTGGTTATTAGGTTCTGTGTACAAGCTCTGCACTTGAAACTAGCAGTAAAATGTACAAAGACACATATGATTTTGTACTCTCTGCTTGGTCTGTGTCCGAGTCGTACATGCACGACTGAATGCTGATCCTCTCCTCCTTTCAATCTGCCTATCTGTGTTGCAAACACAGAGCGGGTGAGCTCATGGCCCCGCCCCTTGTTACGTTGGCGGGAAGCTGAAACTAGTCTACATGTGAAGCAACACACCCATAAATCAGGGATCTGTGGACACGCCCCAAACATGACACTTTTTAACACATTATAATAAAAAAATCTGAATGGTGTTTTAAACTGAACCTAAACTGGCACACTCAGAAGAACCATAATATTAATATTAAATCATAAAAAAAGAGGTAAACTATGTGCCCTTTAAACCCCTTTTAATTTTTTTTTTCTTTTTAAAAATATTTCCCAAATGATGTTTAACAGAGTAAGGACATTTTCACAGCATGTTTGATAATATTTTTTCTTCTAGAGAAAGTCCTAATTGTTTTATTTTGGCCAGAATAAAAGTAGTTTTTAATAAAAAAAAAAAAAAAAAAAACATTTTAAGGTCAAAATTATAAGCCCCTTTAAGCTACAGTTGAAGTCAGAATTATTAGCCCCCGTTTATTTTTTTCCCCAATTTCTGTTTAACGGAGAGAAGATTTTTTTTCAACACATTTCTAATCATAATAGTTTTAATAACTCATTTCTAATAACTGATTTATTTTATCTTTGCCATGGTGACAGTAAATAATATTTGACTAGATATTTTTCAAGACACTTTATACAGCTTAGTGACATTTAAAGGCTTAACTAGGTAACTAGGCAGGTTAGGGTAATTATACAAGTTATTGTATAATGATGGTGTGTTCTGTAGACTATTGAAAAAAATATATAGCTTAAAGGGGCTAATAATATTGATCTTAAAATGGTTTAAAAAAAAAAATTAAAACTGCTTTTATTCTAGCCGAAATAAAACAAATAAGACTTTCTCCAGAAGAAAAAATATTATAGGGAATACTGTGAAATATTCCTGAATCTGTTAAACGTAATTTGGGAAATATTTAAAAAAGAAAACAAAACATTCAAAGGGGGGCTAATAATTCTGACTTCAATTGTATATTTTTTTCTGATAGTCTACAGAACAAACCATCATTACACAATAACTTGCCTAATTACCCTAACCTGTCTAGTTAATCTAATTAACCTAGTTAAGCCTTTAAATGTCACTTTAAGCTGTATAGACCTTTTTCTTAGAATGCAAAATTACCCATTATGCTTTGCGTGTACGCGCAAGGAGAATGCTAATAACTTCCGGTCGGCAGCTGATGTGTGTAAACAGTCACATTCGGACAGCTTTGAAACAATATTTTTATGTATTTTACTTGCTTTTAATGTGTTTGAACTAATACTGTTGTCGCCACCTGCTGGACTGATTATTTTAAAAAATGTGATCTAATAGACTGATTTCACACGGTCGCCATTTTAAACAGCGAAGGCTGCGATGGGAACAAATCCGGAAGTATCGCCTGAGTGACACAGGAATGTTGTGTACCTGGCTGTATATCTTATCAGCGAAGAGAAAGTGACACAAATTCATAATTTCGCCACCTTCCGAGTGACCCGAAGGTCCGTTCTGAATGAATAGTGAAAATAAAAAGGTATATTGGACCTAAATTTTAGGCAAATGGCACTAGTTAGCTAACGTTTTCTTTCCCAAACACACGTTTTAGATGCCATTTATCAAACTCAAGTTAATGAACTGATTCTTTCACTATATTAGACTTGTCACGATACTGAATTTCGGTACTGAAATGTAAAAAAAATGTCCATTTCCTGTTAACATTTAAGTACTGTTGATGGCGTTTTTAAACACCGCTATTTTGCCATTGTGTTCACATGCACAACAAAAATGACTGTGATTGGCCCTGAATGCCATCAGTTCACTACATTTTACCGATGTTTACCGAGTGCAAACACAGACGAGTGACCCGCTGATGAATCGACTGATCTTCACGGCTTTAAAACACTACAATGTCTGTCTATCTGTGTTTGCGATCTGTAAAGAGCGGTGAACTGATAACCTTCACAGCCAATCACTGTCAATTCTGTTGAGCACTGGTGAATACTATGGCAAATCAGCGCTGTTTAAGAACGCGCTCAACGGCGCTTAAATGTTAGGGGGAAATGGACATTTTTAAAACTTCAGTACCGGGACAACACTATTACAGACAACACGAGGGAGTGCTACAGAGTATTGCATTGTTTTATCACTCACCGGGTTACATAGGCTGAAGCAGGGAAGCGTCCCCACAGTGTTTACCTGCTGCCATAAACTGAAACCTAGGAGGACACTTAAGCGTATAACCCTTAAAGAGATTGTGATGTTGTTTGAGACCTAATATGCTTTTAATTGTTTAAATTAAACTTACTGAATAATATTAAAGTGATGTTTACACCATATCTGCATTTTGAAATCGCGGCAACAGCTGGAGGTTTGTAGTACACAGCATGTTGTTGCAATGTTTACAGTACTGATCCTATACTTCCGGGTTTCTTCCCACAGCAGCCTCGGTTTTGTGTTTTAAAATGGCAGCCACGTGAAATAAGGATATGGGATGGAAAACAACTACTGAGAGTCATTTACCCTTACCGTCAGACTGTATCTTTGTGCGGTTTAAATGGAGCCTCACCATCGCTAAAGTGAACAGTTTCTGTCTTTTTTCAAATATATAACCAACCCCAAAAAATTTAATCATCGAAAAAAAAAATAAAAAAAAAATCAACAAATGTTCACCAAAATGTTTTACACACACACACACGTCCTGTCCTACTGACACATTGATTGAAAGACTGGCACAGAGTGAAAATAAAGTGGCATTTTGAAATGACAGAAAAACACATTCCTCAAAACTATTTAACTATTCAAAACACTAATTAAATGAAACATAAACGGCTCCCTGTTAAGTTTCATGCCAGTAATCTGGTTTGCTCTATAATGCAGTGAAGAGCCACTAAGCTAACAGCTGACATGTCGGGAACATACACACACTGTATATCGGACGGCAGACACGTGAACTAGGAGAACATTTTTCTTTCGCGCTTGAACCACGTATGACAGATTATAATGGCTTTAACACACACCTTTCAAAGTTGTGTGTCACAAGAACACTCCGTAATCCACTCAAAACGCCATTGAAACCCATTTTCGGAGCGCAAATTACCACTTGTAAATGCTGTAAAAGGAAGTTCTAAACATTCCACCGGAAGACGCTGGTCGCTATGGTGCCCTCCGTGCAGCAGTGTCTTATGTTTAGAAATGTGTTGAAAAAATCTTCTCTACATTAAACAGAAATTGGGGAAAAAATAAAAAGGGGGCTAATATTTCAGGGGGGTTAATGATTGCAACTGTATTAGTTGCTGTATGTTTTATAGATGAAATAGATTTGAAATTAGCTTGCCATAGATGTCTCATTTAGGTATACATGAGTTTTTCCATGTTTGTTATATGTTACCAACTATTTTATGTTTTAAAACACTATATAAAACCGTTTGGTTATTTGCAGGTATTTCACAGACGAAGGAATTCTCCAGATTTTCAACGTGAGCCACAGTGATCAAGGGAATTACACCTGTATTGCTCGAACATCACTGGACCAAGATACGGCTTCTGCATACATAACAGTGTTAGGTATGACTGAAAGACCTTTTGAGAACAGCCTGAATGAGAACTAGATTGTGTTGTTAGATGTCTACATATTACTTTAGTACCACAATAAAAGATCTGTTTGGGAAAATGTACTTCGAAATAACACTGCCACAAATTACTGTATTAAAAACACAACACATAGTGGAAAAGATGTGTAGACATTACTATGAATGCACCAGATTTTCTCTTAAAGAAACATCTATTTTAAGCTCATTTTACAACTACCCTACAGTTAAACAGTTGAGTTTTTTCATAGCTTGAATACATTCAGCCAATCTTGCAGAAGCACTTTTAGCTTAGCTTAGCATAAACCATTTAATTGGATTAGACCATTAGCATCTCACTCAAATAAAAAAAGAGTTCTGATAGACAGTTAGGTCCATAAATATTTGTATATCGACACAATTCGAACATTTTTGGCTCTATATACCAACACAATTGATTTGAAATGAAACAAGATGTGCATTAACTGCAGACTGTCAAATTTAATTTAAGGGTATTTTCATCCAAATCAGGTGAATGCTGTAGGAATTACAACAGTTTGCATGTCCCTCCCACTTGTTAAGGGTCCAAAAGTAATTGGACCCTTAAAAAAGTAAACTTGACTCTTCTGTAGTTACATCATGTACTAAAACAGTTTGAAAAATGGCTGATTTCTAGACCAATTTGACAAGGAGCTTCTCTCTCATTTCGACATAATAATCAATGTAATTGTAATAATGTAATAATAAATTGCTTCAGCAGGCGCATCAATATCACACAGTGCCTGAAAATAGTCCATGTTATTTTATCAGACTTTTTAAAATGAGATGCTAACGGTCTAATCCGATTCCATGATTTATGCTAAGCTAAGCTCAAAGTGGTCCCACCTGACCCGGAGATCGATTTAAATATGGTAAAACTCAACTGTTTAATCCTATGGAACTAAAATAAGCCTAAAATAGTGGAGTGTTACATTAAACTGTTCTGTTTCTCATAAAACATGTTATTGTTATATGATTTTGCTTATGGTTTTGTGTCTGACATGTGACACAGATGTCCCCGATCCTCCGGTTCAACTGATGCTCAGTGATCTGAAAGACCGCAGTGTGAAGCTTCACTGGGTGAACACCAGTGATCACAACAGTCCCATAACAGGTACAACGCACACCCCATAAATGCACCTTATTCCCAGGGTTACAGAACAAACGCAACACACATCCATTCCTCTCCGCATTTGCAGCACTTTTGAAGTTGGCTTTAAGCTCATTTCTCTGAAGTTGTTTTTATGGACGATGCTCATACTTAAACATTGCTCTACAATATTTCAAGAGGGGCTCCCACAGGGGCCGCACACCAGTGTATTGAGAGTGCACGCTCTGCATATTCAATTACCCATGTGCACTGTTTCTGTGACTAGAGTTCATCATCCAGTACGAAGAGAACCACTGGGAGCCGGAGAAGTGGAAAGATCTTCTTCGAGTGTCTAGCAGGAAGTTCTCAGCCCCCTTGACACTGTACTGCCACATTAACTACCAGTTCAGAGTCATCGCTGTCAATGAAATAGGGAGAAGTCATCCCAGTATGGCCTCAGGAAGATTTAAAATACCTCCTTGTGGTAAGTTGACTATTTGTTTATTTGGATGATTAAACAATACAAAAATCTACAGTATAGTGCTGTAAATTAAGGGATTTTTTTTTGGACAGCATTTGCAATGAAACAGCAAAGTTTCTAATCTAATTTATGTATTTTAACAAATGTCATATTTTATTTTAAGGTATAACTTGTGCTATTATAAACCATTAACTTATTATTATTTATGATGTCACTCTCAGTATGTAGCATCCGCTGCGTAAAAAACATATGCTGGATAAGTTGGTGGTTCATTCTGCTGTGACGAGCCCTGATTAATAAAGAGACTAAGCCAAAAAGAAAATGAACGAATGAAAATAAAAAATAATTAATTAATTTCATTAAATATAAAAAATATATAAAAAATAAAATATAAATAATAAAATATAACAAATTAAATAAAATAAAATATAAAAAAATAAAATATGAAAAAAATTAAATATAAAAAAATTAAATAAAAAATATGTATAAAAAATAAAATATAAAAAATAAAACAAAATTTAGGAAATAAAATAAAATATAAAATAATAAAATAAAATATAAAAAATAAAATAAAATTTAAGAAATAAAATAAAATATAATAAAATAAAATAAAATATAAAAAATAAAATGAAATATATAAAAAATAATAAGAGATAAAATAAAATGAAAAAAAAATATATATAAAAAATTTATTCTAAAATTCATTCATTCGTTCATTTGCCACAGCGCGATGAACCGCTAACTTATCCAGCATATGGTTTACGCAGTGGATGCCCTTTCAGCCGCAACCCAACACTGGGAAACCCATTCACACTCTTTCACAGACATACACTGTGGCCAATTTAGCTTATTGAATTCACCTATAGCGCATGTCTTTGGACTGTGTGGGAAATCGGATCACCAGGACATCATCAGAACAGCGACCTTTTTGCTGTGAGGCGATCGTGCTACCCACTGCGCCACCATGATGCCTTCAGGATAATATACTGTTCTAAATTGAACTTGCAGGGCCCTTTCACATGAAGAGCAGTAACTCTAAAAATTACTATTGTGAAATATATATTAACAACATCCACAATAACACAATATGCTCACAATAATAATTTTGCTGTGACATTTTTGGGAAAAGTTTAGCCTTATAAGTGAGAATTTTACCAAAATAAAAAAAAAAAATACTGTCATCATTTATTTACCCTTTACTTGTTCCAAACCAATTTACGTTTTTCGTACTTTTGACCACACAGACACAAGAAAAAGATATTTTGAAGAATGTTGGAAACCAGTAACCACTAACATCCATACTAGCTATTATTATAGGGTAAAAAAAAGAATACTATGGAAGTCAATATTTTCCCCGCATTCTTCAATTTTTTTTTTTTTTGTGGTGCGTTCAACAAACAAACAAATAAATAAATACATACATACTTATATAAACTCTAACTGTTTTGGAACAAGTCACTATAGGGTGTATGCCGAAGCATGCTAATAGGACTTTTAATTTGCCTGTAATCTGGGTTAAGCGTTTCCGGTGAACTGTATTCCATTGCAAAATCGGCACGTTTAAGGTCTGTTTTCTTTAAAAATCAGCGATCGCCACTCGCTGAGTGATATGCGATATAAAGTGGGTCTCAGATTGTACAAGAAGCTCTGCATTAAATTACATTTTTCCCCACCATGTCTTTATAATATGGGCATTTATTTTACCCCAGTATATTCAATGGAGCTTCTGTGCTAGCCTGCCGATTCTGACAGGCGCGTGCGAGTAAACAGCTTTTTGTCTCGTTTTACGCTTGAGCAACTGTATGAATGCCAAAGTCATTTTTATCGTATAAAAATAAAAAAAAATAAAAAAAAAAACTCACAATAACAGGTCACCGGAAGTTTACCAGTATGGGAACAACACTAGCTCGACATATACCCTATTGCTTTAAGATAAGATTGTATGCTCCATAATAAGGACAAAATTTCACTGGTTCACACAATTACTATTTCCTATTTGATAAATGTCACATGAATAGTCACGGAATAGTTCAAATGGTTAATTAGTTAACTCGGTCTAATTAAAACTATTACTAAAGCTTAAACAAAAGAGTCTTGGCATACCTATGATCATGGAAGGCTTTTGCGGTGTCTTAATCCAATGTCTGCCCTTGGTTCACCTTGGACTCATTTGAAGTGCCTGTCTCTGTGCCTTTGTGGGGATTTACCCTGAGAAAATTATACAGATGTCTATAAAAGCTCCATAAATTTTAATGTTCTTTTAAGTGAGCACTGTCTCCGACTATCAATGACTGCATGCTCGACATTATGTGTGATACACATTGGCAGTGTTCGAGGGCAATGGCATTATTGACTGAGACAGATGTTAAATAATTCATATTCACATTTGTACAGCTCCTGACAGGAACCCAGAAAACATTAAGATTGAGGGTCACCTGCCACATCAGATGGACATCAGCTGGGAGGTAATAAAATGCAAACAGCATTGTCAAACTGCTTTAATGCATATGCATATATGCATGCCTTGGAAGCAAGAGAAAGGCAAACACTCTCACGCAAGGAGACTCGGGAACTGAATGTTCCTGGAGCTCCTGAAAGTATGGTCTCTCACCGCTTTAAAGCCATAACAACTTAATCTGCAATGGCAGTCAAGTATATGAGCAAATCTCCATCCACAGGCCAATTTATGCTCTATTTATGAGTCAGAATTCGTCAAATCTGACAAAAAGCCAAGCGAAGCACCCCAGAAACTAGGTTCCCACGCCAGATCTTGCAAACCCATCAGCAAATGTCTTTCAAATAGTTCCATTCTTTCCAAATTTTCCAAATGTTTGCAGTGCACTGACCCACTTTTCCCTTTAATCACCAGCCGCTCTTGCCGGTGGAGCACAACGGTCCTGGTCTGGAATACAAACTGAGCTACAGGCTCCTGGGTGTCGAGGACAGTTGGAAAGAACAGATGGTGAAGAGACACTCTTTTGTGGTGCGAGACACCCCAACATTTGTCCCCTATGAAGTCAAAATCCAGGCCTTCAACCGCCACGGCTGGGCACCAGAACCCAAAGTGGTGACTGGTTATTCTGGGGAAGACTGTAAGTGAAATGAATACATTGACAGTCGTGTGACACCGCTGCGATTAGCCAATGATAAACACTTAAGATTAGAAGATTATTTGTGAGAGTGCTTTAATCCACTCTTTACTGTCATTTCTGCTGAGCTTTTTCATAGTGCTTTTAGGGATCAGACACAGTCTTTGCCAAGCACTTATGTGATTATCTTTTGCTTTATTCAATTTCATATTTTCTCATGCTCTTGTCTCTAGTCGACATTTGGCATTGTCTCGAGGGTGATGCAACAGGTCGGGCTGCTTTTGTCCCATGTTATTCCTACGATGTTGATACACGCAAACATGGATTGTTTAGCTGTGGATAGCTCTTGACAGCTGTCGTGTAGCTATTGGAAAGACCAGGGATGCAAACATGTCATCTTTCTGCAAAAATAGCCATTCTGGAGTCGAACTTTTTACAGCATTATGCTTATTTAAATACACTACCGGTCAAAAGTTTGGGTCAGTTTTTTTTATTATTAATTAAATTTAATAATTTAAATAAAATGATTTTGTTTGTTAAGGTGGCATTTATTAAATGTAAAAAATGTTAAACTGTTAAATACTTATTTATTACTTATTGTATTCATATTAAATGAAATTATTACTCTGGTCATTATTGCTTGTATTACTATTATTATCATTAACAATAATAATAATAATAATAATAATAATAATAATAATAATAATAATAATAATAATAATAATAATAATAATAATAATAATAATAAATGCAATCAGCAATTATGGGGCCAAGCACTACATAGGCAGAATGAGCAAAGAAGTCCAGGGCCAGAATGAGCAAAGCAGTCCAGAGGCCAAAAGCAACAAGGTTAGTAAGGAGCATCAGACAAAGTGAAACAATGAGTTTTTGAATACATGTGAAGCAAGTAATGGCTGACAGACAAAATGGCTGACATGGGGAAAATCAGACATCGTCAGACTCGGCATGCTCCGCCGGATGGAAAGAGAACAGATTTTGGACAAACGGTAGAGAAGTTATAAGCAAAAAAAAAGCTATTTTTTGTATCTCCGGACCACTAGAGGGCAATGCACCTATGCAGATAACCTCAGATCACAGTTGTCATAACACCCACCAAGTTTGGTGCGAATGCGTAAATGCATTTCAGAGATATCTCCTTAAGTCCATTTTTGCATGCTCCACATTAGATTTTTTCACAAGACAAACAAAAACGGTACGTCGAATCAACTTGAATTCCATAACTTTTTGTCAGCGTGGTCTGTAGATCATGGGATTCAAATTTGGTGAAAACGGTACAGGAGGTTTGAAAAAATAGGTTTTCAATCAAAAACAAAATGGTGGACAGGAAGTTTCGTTGATTTTGGCATATTTGATATCAAGGGTCTCTGCATGATCCAGGGAATATAACAAAACACATGTCATGTCAATGAGGAATGTTTAGCAAAAGTTATTAGCATTTTTCAAAAATTGCTTAGAACTTTTGGCCACTAGGTGGTGCTTCTCCAGAAGTACCTTCAGGGCAAAGTGTCAAAGATGTATACCATTTTTCGTAATGATCCGTGAATATGTTTGTGAAATATAGCATTTTTTGACAAAATTCTAAATGGGTGATGCCCAAAATGGCTGACCTGGGAAAATCAGATATCATCTGACTAGGCATGCTCTGTCAGATATAAAGAGACCAGTTTTATGAGCTTTGGACAAAAAGTTAATACGTTATAAGCAAAAAAAAAAGCATTTTTGTTATATCTCCAGACCACTAGGAGGCAGTGCACTGAAACGCTGCAGATCACCTCAGACCATAGTTGTCATAACACACTCCATGTTTGATGTGAATTAGTCTATGCATTAAGGAGATATCACCTCAAGTTCATTTTTGCAAGCTCTACATTAGATTTGTTTGCAAGTTAAATGAAAACAGTTGGTCGAATCAACTTGAATTCCATAACTTTTGGTCCACATGGTCTGTAGATCATGTGATTCAATTTTGGTGAAAATCGGATAAACGTCCGAAGAAAAGTTCTATCAAACAGGTTTTGAGAAAAATGTAAAATAGCAAAAAATTTATATATTAAAATAGCAAATTGTTTTTGAATCGACTTGAGCCAAGGATTCAGAGGAAAAAAAGAATTTTGATTGTAGCCTATTTGGTTCAAAAGTTATAACAATAAACATAAATGAAACTTTGAACAAGTGGTGGCGCTAAAGAGTTTGAGTTAGAGACTTCAGGTTTGCTGTGGATCATGTTGACACGGCCCTCTATCCTTGTGCCAAATTATACAACTTACCCGCATACAGATATATGGGCTGCGGTGCTTGGCCCCTAATTAATATTAGAGGGATTTCTGTTGGATCAGGTGACTGAAGACTGGAGAAATGAAGCTGAAAATTCATCTTCATAAAATCACTGCAATAAATGATTCAATTAAATGATGAACTACTTTTGAACAGTTATTTTATAGTGCAATAATATTTCATAATTTTACAATGTGTACTGTATTTTTGATGAAATAAATGCAGCCTTGGTTAGCAGGACAAGCTTATTTTAAAACATTTAAATCCTCCTGACCCCAAACTTTTGACCGGTAGTCTATGTGTAGCTCAGAATCCAGTTTCCATTGTCTTGAATTAGCTGGGTTTGTAGCAAATTATGCTAAATTTTAATTAAATAGCTGCAAACTATGTGACCACCATTTGGGTCATCTCTTTAACATGCATGTGAAAACACAACATCTGCCCGTCTAATTTTGCTATGAGAATTATTTACAAATCTGTTGACTACAAAAATGCACTTTTCTGCTAAAATTAAAGCTCCATGTTTAAATAGTTTTTTGGTATATTCTCTAAAATCTGGATACTAAATTCAATATTAAATACACAGTTTAATAGGTGATGTCACACTTTGCAACCTGGATGAGTTTGCATCCCTTTTCCAAGTGCCCTATTTTCTCAGCAGGTAGCTTTGCTTTGCCATGTGAATAAATACTATAGTAATTTATAGTAAATACAGCAATGTTTTTGAACCATGCTATAGTAAAGTATTTACATTTAATTTGTTTTGATATTACTATCATCAGGGTGACGCGGTTGCGTGGTGGGTAGCATGTTCACCTCATAGCACGAAGGTCGCTGGTTTGAGCCTCGGCTGGGTCAGTTGGCATTTCTGTGTGGAGTTTGCATGTTCTCCCCGTGTTCGCGTGGGTTTCATTCGGGTGCTCCGGTTTCCCCCACCAAAACCGGAAATGCCAAAAAGAAAATAAATGAATGAAGTTAAGTTTCACAAACTAATTTCGAGAGGAGCACGTGATATGATTGAGCATGACTGGCTTCTCATCTGTAATCAGTAATAATCCAATCAGAGTGATCCAAGCTTACTATAAATGGATCGTTTTCTTCCTACTGCTCTATCTTCGTTTTGGAAGAATCTCCCCTTCCACCCCATCTCCTCCTTTTTCTTCCTTTTCAAAGGGGGAGCTCTTGAGACCTACCTGATCTCGGATCCCCCTATATGCAATATATGACCGGGCGGGAGCCTTGGGCTCAAGTATCTCCGAGCTCAGGGTTCTGTCCCGGGACAGCATGCCAAACCTGCAATAAACGCTAAGCATATCTAAGTGGGAACTCTTGAATTACTATCGTTGCTATGGAACACAACAAATTACCATTGATTCATTCATTTTCTTTTCGGCTTAGTTTCTTAATTAATCTGGGGTCACCACAGCGGAATGAACCGCCAACTTATCCAGCATATGTTTTATGCAGCAGATGCCCTTTCAGCCCCAACCCAACACTGGGAAACACCCATACACTCTCATTCACATACACACACTACGGACAATTTAGATTATTCAATTCACCTTTAGCACGTCTTTGGACTTGTGGGGGAAACCAGAGCTCCTGGAGGAAACCCACGTTAACACGAGGAGGACATGCAAACTCTACAGAGAAACGCCAGCTGATCCAGCTGTTGCTCGAACTTGTGACCTTCTTGCTGTGAGGGGATTGTGCTACCCACTGCGCCACCAACTGTAGGGGACATTATACTACAATACACCACAGTTTACGGTAATAAAAACTAAAGCATACAACAGTATTTATTATAGTTTTTCAGCATTCATTAACAAAGTGTTAGAAATAATATAACATACATAATTTAACCTCTTAATACACTTTTTTTATTGGAGCAATTCCAGCGTTGTGGATGTGACATTTGTAGTAGAAACTCAAAACTTAAATTTGCAGAGAAAGTATGCTGCAATTATATTGAAACATCTGTTTATATTTTCAGAAAAATATCCATCTGTAAACTTTTTTTTAGATTTTAAATGGGGAAAATAAATATTGGATGTGTCCAAAAAAGTATGTGAGTTTACAGTAAACGACATACTTTGTAGAAATTCTGTGAACGAAACTGCACAACCCAAAAATAAACAATGTTAATCAAAAAGATAAGAGTTGGCTCTCTATATAACAAAGATGATTGATTTTATTTGAATTGACATGTTTGCATTTATGAGGGAAAAGTTTCATTATTTATGTGACACCTTTCCATTTTGGATGTGACAGTTGTGTGACTTTGGTAAATCAAATATAATAGTTTGAAAACACTGACAGAGACATTTGAGTATTTTTAAAGTACTGTAAAATACTTGCTTACACAAAAAAAATGTAGAAACGGTTTCTCTATTTTGGTTGAAGCTTGATTTTTTTCATGGCAATGTTGACATTTGCATGGAATTGCTTATATGGTTTAAAAACTCTATAGTATTCATGTGGTTTAGCATGCGCATTTTTCCTGCAAACAGTCAGTGTGTCATCTTTTTAATGCCCATTTTTCCCTCTTTGGCTCTAGTTGCTAGATGAAATGGTTGTGTGTATGTGTGTGTGTGTGTGTGTGTGAAATTGTGAGTTTTTACCCTTTTGCATCCATCGGGAATGTTTAGCCCTAAACAGATCTGCGTTCTGTTACCCTTTCCAGTGCCCTTGGCGGCTCCCGAGAACATATCTGCGGAGGTGTTGAACTCTACACTGCTGAAGGTCAGCTGGTCACCAGTGCCCCAAACCACCCTGAGGGGCCATCTTGGAGGATACACAGTGAGTTCCCAATCGCTCCAGCTCAACTGCTCCTTGCCAAAAACTGATGGCCATTCAGCAACAAACAAGCTGTTTACTGAAATTAATAAACTCCACTGTGTGTTCCCTTTCTCTCGCTTTCTCTTTCTGCACTCTTTGGGCCCTATCATACACCCGGCGCAATAAGGCACGAGACATGTTTGGCACGATTTGTTGCTATTTTCAGACCGACTCAACCCTAATTCCCAGGTTTTGAGCCACGTTGTTTAAATAGCAAATCCATTTGTGCCGCTTTGTGGACTCATGGGTGTGCCGGTCTAGAAAGGAGGTGTGTTAGGCGCATTGTTGGTGTGTTGGTATTTTGAGGAACTGAAATAGACTACTGTACCACTGATCAATGGAAAAGCTGGTCTAAAGTTCAGCACAGAGCATGTTAATTATGTGCCTATGCAGGTCCAAATGCTTACACGTTGCTTAATACTCGTTGCTTCATACGTAAAGATATTTGTGTGTTGCGGCACATCCTGTGTATGTGCAGCAACCCACAAATATCTTTACATATGAAAAAACTTAACGGATTAAAATGTTACAAAAATGAGTATTTACTACATAAATATAAAAACCCCATCCTTTATGCCTCATTTCTGTGTTTTTTGTTTTCAATGTATTCATGACAATTTGCATTTGTATAATGTTATTATTATTAACATTATTATTTATTATATTTGTTTTGATAAAAACAAGTTTAGATTTATATCAAATTATATATGTTTATATGTTATTATATGTTATACGTTTGCTTAGGCTTTAGACTGTGGGAAGTGTTTCAGATGAAGTGTGCTGCTTGTTTGCTTGTTTTGTTTGGCTGTATGTTTGTCATGGTGTGTTGTACTCTGTTTGATTAATGTACTTCCTAGGAGATGGTTCATCTCAAGGGGCTATCCCATTTAATTAATTGAAACAATTCAAAATTAGGCCTGCGGTTTTACAATTTGCTTTTTAATTCAAAAGTAATTTATTGAACTTGGCTTGAGACAGTCACACCATAGGACAGTTTTGAAATGTGGCTCAAAAATGTAATAACAGCAGGTCTATGGAGAAAAACAAAAAGTTTAATCATTTTACTGCATTTTAAATTATGAAAATACTAATTATTATTATTTTGTTATGTGTGACAATTAAAATGCAACATCACATCAACAACCAATATGTATCTCCTCATCAACACCCTCTTCCTCTTCTTCTAAATTTTCCTCCCAGGTGAACTACTGGCAAACTCAGAGTCTGTTGACCTCTAAGAAAATTCCCTCAGAGAGACAGTCTCTCACCATCCCTGGAAACAGGAGTCACACCATGGTGCCGGGACTGAAGCCATTCTCTGAATATAGCCTGACTGTCAACGTCTTTAACCGGAGAGGGAATGGGCCCAGCAGCAGTCCCATCTCTTTCACAACTCCACAGGGAGGCAAGAGCACTTTGACAGTAGACACGTTTTAAAATTCAGGGGTTCCAGCTTTTTTGCGAAGTTCTTGTGTAGATTCAGTGGGATTTTTACATACTTTGTTGTTCACAGGAGCCAAATTGTACAGTTGAATATAATGAGTCTAATTTACATAGAATGGGGGCGTGAAAGTGACAGCGACTCAAATGAAATGAACACAATGCTATTTTAGAAGTTGAAAATATTATGGTGCAAGGTTTTAATGAGGTTTCTAATGTATAGCACATACTGACCAACGGTGCTTGACATCTTCCCACAGTTCCTGAGCAGCCTCGTATCCTGAGAGCCACAAACTTTCAGAAAGACGCCATCACACTGGTGTGGGCGCCTCCGCATGAAACCAACGGCCATCTCACGGGATACCTTCTGCAATACCAAACAGGTATGCTTTCATATTATATCATTTATTCACATGCATTTTATAGAATCAAAACATTATCATTAAAATGCTGTTGAAGTCTCATTTGAGATTCAAAACGATCAGTAAATTCTGCTTGGTGGATCTAATGGCCCATTTCCACGGAGTGGTACGGTAAGGTATGGGTTGGAATGGTATGGGTTGGAACCAATGTTACCCTTTAGCTGGGCGTGGTGTACAACAAGTTTCAGTTGACATCATTCTCGCTTAAGGAAATATCAAAGTAAAGCTGTACGGGTCATACATAAATACTTGTAGTAAAATTTCATTTCTAACCTTTCTATGAACATGATTTGATTATAACTGCAGATCAATGATAATAGGGCAAAATAGCCTACTGTACAGTCTGAAATTATATAAAATAAATAAATGAATACAACATATATGAACACATACACATACCCCTTACAGTGGTACCATATACACAATATATGTTACCAATTACAGAAAAACTACACACAACATACATTTAGTCCTTATTTGGGTTCAAAAACAACATGCAATATAGCCCACAATCAGTGTAAACCTCTTATGTGTATCTTTAATCTTCACCAGCACATGTAACCTGCTGTTAGAAAACAATTTCATCACTCCAAGTTCATAGTAGTCCAAAAGGTGATGATAATAGTTAAACATGGCAGTTTCTTCATGGTTAGGTTGCTGAAAGAATAATTTGGTCCTTTTTAAGGCTTCTCCTTTGTTTTTTTCGAGCTTCACTCTTGCGTTTGTCTGTTTCTGAAAGGATCGGATGTCAGAAGAACTATATAGACATATAGACATGCTCTCAAGAGAAAGTGAAACCGCTCACGCTTTAAACAGCCTTGTAAAGAACAACGGGGTACAGGGTAGATTCTGCTCTTCTTCTTGGCATTGTGGCTGCTCATCAAGACGAAGACAAGATTTGTTTGAGCTCAGGTCGACCATGGCTCGTTATTATATGCATATATTATTACAATGTAATCTCTCGGCTGTGTATTTAAAAATGGCGCTTCCTTTGTTTTCATTCTCCTGTCTTGTGCGTGTCTTGCTCCACCTTATGGTATCATTTTGTTGTGCTTTGTATCCTTTTGTTGTACCCAAAAAGTGGTACAGCTTTGTTGACTGTGGAAACTGCCATAAATGCGTATTGTACTGTACCACTCAGTGGAAACAGGCCATAACACTTCAGATTATTAGTCTAGTACACTGAAAAATGTTTATTGGATTTTCTAAATTTAGGGTAAGTGGCTGCAAACAATTTGTATGGGCTGAACAAACAAATTAAGTTTAAATATTACTAAATGTAATGTAATTTAAGCCCTTATAAATAGTTTTCAACCTCTTACCTTAATAAAAAGAGTAAATTCAATTAATCTTTTTTCAGAATTCTAGATTGATAATCTGAAGTCTTAGATCCACCAAGCAGAATTTATTCATCCTTTTGAATCTCAAATGAGAGTTCAACAACACTTTAATGATAATAATTTGTGTTTATTATGAGTGAATACAAGTATTGATTTGTTCTTTCTGACCTCAAACTTTTAGGAAAAGTGTAACTTTTCTGAAACAAAACTTTTTTTGTTTTAATCCCAGTAAAATTGTAAATAATCCATGGTGAACTTTTCTAGAAAAATAAACTGTTCACCAAGGCTGCATTTTCAGTTGGATTAAAGTAATTTTTATTTATATAATGCTTGTGGATGGTGTCAATGCAACTTTACATGGATGAAGAAAAGATAAATAAAAGCCATGACAGTATTTCAGATTGTGGAACATTCCAGCATATCAGGCAGACAGAGAAATAGGGTATAATGCTGGTGTAGTTGTAGTTAAATTCAAACTGATTCAGTTCAGTTTAATACAGATGTCTGTTGAAGTTTGATTCACTGGAGAGCAGATAGTATTTATGTATCATCTTGGAATTATATTCTAGATACTAGTCATTAATGAAACAGATTTTTAAAGTGATTCATTGTTGATAATAACAGGGAGTAGGTGTAGAGGTGACATTTGGTATGAACAAATGTGTATTGCTGAAACATGTTAAAAATTACCAAAGCCTGTGGTAGATATGAAGAGATGGTGCAAAGGAAGGGGAAGGCAGAAAATGTCAATATTGCAGCAGTGTTCATTTTGTTGATGAAAAATAATCGTCATAATTTTCATAAAAATCTACTGACAAACTGGACGAAAACTAAATAAAATTTAAGTGATGATGACGACAACTGTAATACCAATACACTGACATTTTTTTAGTTGACTAATTCGTCGAAAAAAAATTATTCGAGAATGTGATTGAGGGACGCTTTTAGTAAAATATCCAATCAGAATAAATCTTGGTGTGATGCATGATTCACACACACACACACACACACACACACACACACACACACACACACACATTTCACGTTTGATGTCAAGAACATAAACTGTATGGGGAAAACAGCTGATAAAAACAACAAATCTAAAGCGACATGCCAGGCAATGATTTCGAAGTTCAGCAAAGTTAAACTCGGATCTTTTTTATTTAATATTATCCGTGTGTGTGCTTTTGCTTAACTGAAACGATATAGCCCCTGGCTGACCTTTAGAGAATTGACTTCATTAGATTGTACATTCAATGTTAATAAATCAGTTAGTCTTAAATTCATATGATCATGGCATTCGTTTTTCGTTAGGAGTTGTTTCCTCGCATGTTTCATTTTAGCTGTGGCTACAGTTTAACTAACTCACGCTAGGTTTACGCGTTGTCTGCCGCGATTGTCATGACAACATTCATTTACAGTGTACCTGTACCACAAAACTGCTTTATTCAGGATGTCATTCAGCGATGTGATAATTTCTTACATCTGTAAGGATGTTATGATACTGTAGTCGTATAATCTCTGTTTATCAGGGAGTTGCATACAACATACAGGATAACAAGACTGCCTTGAAGTGAAGCCCAATTTTAATGTTTTAAGAACATCTTCGCTTTAGAATTCCTCTATGCGAGTTAACACAGTCATGGGACTGGGTGCACATTTTACAAGATAACACATTATCATTTGCCAGTCATATGTCATTACTCTACTTATTTACTCAGTGCTATACAGCTGCACACCATACACCGTAACAGCAACTACAACAGCAAAGCTTGCTATACACTGACATTGCAAAGTGAACCTAAACTGATTTAATCTCTTTCAAAGATTTAATGGCTTAAAACTGTTCAACAAACTGGTTAGTTTAAGTTTAAAAAGACTAGTAGTTTACCATGTTAAAATAAAGGGTTTTCTTAATAATTGCACAATCCTGCCGTTTCAGATGGCTACTGTTCTTGCATGTGGATTGATTGCAGACATATAATTTTACGTATTACTTATGATATAAATAAACAATGCATATCTAATGTTTGGTCTTCAATGGAAAAGCTGTATTCTATATTTTAATGAGACTGTTGTATTTAATTTAATTTGTTTAAATAAATGTATACAGTATTTTAATTAAATTGCACTTAACCCTCTACCACATGGTGTTGCCATATGGCAACATGATATTTATGTTCATTTCCCTGCCCCTGTTTCTTTAAGACCAACATAATTTTTTTTGTTGGAAAGAGAAGACCTTAGTGTAGCCAATGATGTGCTTTGGTTAAGTCACATGACCTGCTGTGTTTTTCTGTTGCGCGATTTCTGACAGACTGGCATTTATTGTGAGTAGTTGCTGAATGCAAGTGTAAACGTCAATAAAAACAAAGGATCGAATTATGTCAGATCCACAAAAAAAAATCTGAAACATCACCTCCAGTAAGTTATGATGACATTCACAACTCAATTTTATTTTATTTTTTTATCAAATGAGTTTTTTGTAAATGTATCAAATGTATGTGTTGCCAAACGGCAACAGTGTGCAATAGTGGAACGTGCGATATTGCAATGGGTTAGGTCATCTGTAAACTTTTAAGTTGTAACAATAACAACATGAATGCTAGTAATAAAATATTGATTAGTTGTATGTTAATGGCATTTGCATTATGGATAAAATCTAGTTTTAATGTCAATACTACTTTTGAATAGATATGAATACAGGGAACAGTGTATTAGCGAGCACCACCATGTTCTATGGTTAGTGAAAGAAGAAAAGGACAGAACTGGCTCTTCCTGTAGATGAAAGTGAGGATGAGATGGGTTTTAGTGACAATGAGAATGATGCAGACTTTGATAGAGACAGTTCAGGTAAGTTAGCTCTGAGGCAGATAAGACAGGCGTAGTATAGTAAACAGTATAATATATAAACATTGCTAGCTGGTAGCTACATTATTCTGATGCATCTGGATATATCAGACTTGTTATTTATTTGTTATAATTTTTACTGGAGAATATATTTATATTTACTGTTTGTTGTATACAGGATATTACAATATTATGATTGTTTTTAATAATATTAAGCAAAAAAGAATGGATTAAATGAAAGATGTGGGAATATGAGTTATTGGAAAGTATGTTTAAGGTGTCATTTAAAAGTTCTGTGGTAAAGCTTATAATACTGCAACTCCAATTAAATCATTTCAAACAACAAAGTTATTAATTATAAGAAAAGTTTTCAATTTGAAATTTCTAAGTTAGATCCGCTGTTGGACGTTTTTGCCATATGGCAGCATTTCATAAAGTACTTTAAAAATATATATTTTTAAATTCTTTTTTACTGCACTTCAAGTTAAGCCATTCTAAGAAAAGAAAAACAGTCAAATATTTTTTTATAGATTTATCATAATGTGTGCGGTAGAGGGTTAAATTAAAACATATATTTTAGTCAACTAAATTCTTATGAAATTTAGTCGACTTAAAGTAAGCTAAAACTAAAATGAGTCAGAAGACTAAAATATGACAAACTAAAATGGAATTTTAGTCAAAAGACTAAAACTAAATCAAAACTTGCTGTCAAAATTAACCCTGCATTGAAGAGTACAATGGAGAGACATCTAGGATGTATTCACACCAGTTCACTTGCTTCAATCTGTACAAAGCAACATTTTTATTATTATTTATTGGTTGTGGCTTGCTTTCACACTGCCATTTTTTGCAAGTAAACCATAAATTGTAAACAAAACCTCATGTGTGCCATTTATTGGACATTTATTCCACTCCCATGGTGGGCTGTCTGCTGTGCAATCAAGGTCAGACCAAATTAATTCATTCATTTTCCTTCGGCTTAGTCCTTTTATTCATCAGGGGTTGCCACAGTGGAATGATTCGATAACTTATCCAGCATATGTTTTACACAGTGGATGCCCTTCCAGCTGCAACCCAGTACTGGGAAACCTTATACACACTCATTCACACACATACACTACAGCCAATTTAGTTTATTCATTCACCTGTACCGCATGTCTGTGGACTGTGGGGGAAACTGGAGCACCCGGAGGAAACCCATGCGAACACGGGGAGAACATGCAAACTCCACACAGAAATGCCAACTGACCCAGCCAGGACTCGAACCAGTGACCTTCTTGCTGTGAGACAACTGTGCTAACCTCTGAGCCACTGTGTCACCGTCAGATCAAATTCACACTTTAAAACAACCATACCACAAGTACTTTAGTCTCAGTGCTTTTGTTTGCTGCACACCAGTGTGTGATTGCCGTATTCACCTGTCTAAATGATCCACATCTAAGGGGAAATGAACTTGACTTTGATTCAGTTTGAACCAAACAAGACAGATGTGAACACACCCAAAGTAGCTATGCTAGTATATATTATAATGCATCCTTTGTGAAATTGTTAGTTTCTTTGAAACAGTCCTTCTGACCCAATATATCTACTTTTTTTTAGTTGTAGGTAATGAGACTCTGGGTGAGCTGAACTCTGTGAACATCTCTGGAGCGGACACGACACAGTGGGTTTTGCGTGATCTGCAGGAAGACAACTATAAGTTCTACCTGAGTGCGTGCACGCAGGTGGGCTGTGGGTCAGCCATCAGTGAGGAAGGAGGCACCGACCCTGAAGCATGTAAGTACGCCTGCCAGCAACTATAAGCAGAGTCCCAAGAGTTATAATGAATCTTGTGTCAGAATCTGAATCCAAGTGCCCATGCTGAGACACTAACATCTGATACAAGGAAAGTTATTTGGGTTCTAATTAGCACAGCCGCAAGGTGTTCGAAACTGATTAAGCAGCAGTTAAGCAGCTCTGGGCTGCTGTTGGCAAGATTATGTTGCATAAAGGAGAATGATTAGATTATTGCTTACGTGCAAAACTCAGAGTTATCTGATAAACAGAAGGATGGAATGATGCCTAGTGACCAATGCACTGACTGATCAATGAGTCAAATAACTTGCCTATAGCAGTGCTTTCTTAATGAATTTCTGATTTTGCTACATCGTCACAGATTCGTTTAGCTCGGAATTGCATTTCTTTCTGGTATCCTCATCTTTTCATACCCCATGAGTTTGTTTAAACTAATCTGTCTTCTTAACTTCTCAACTTTTCTTTTTCTCATGAACTAGTTACAATGCCTGATTATTCATTTCCTGAAGTTTCTTCAGTCTCAGCTTGGACGGAGAGCTGTATGTATCATATACTGTACTGTACTGTAGTTTTGTAGCATTGTGCAGCTTAGTCAGTAAAAATTTTCAAATGCATCCTTTCATGACATCTACATTTACATTTAGATGCAATTTAAAATTAATTGATCAAGAAAAGGTCAAACTGTGTACACTTTCAGAAATAAAAATGTCATTCGAGTGGTATTTTTTCAGAAGGTATACATTCCCTGAAGGGTCAACATTGATCCCTTAAAACTACATATTTGTAACTAACTAGTAATAAGAGTACCTTTTAAAATCTTTAGGTACTAATATGTACCTTTACACTACAATATAGATAATATAGGTACAAGTATGTGCTTTGCCAGTGACTACTTGTGTACTTTTGTTTTTGGGAGTGTATAAAGCCTGAAGTTATTATGAGACCACTGAGATACTGATTTACTATATATATATATATATATATATATATTTATATATTTTTATTTTTTTTGCTTCTTGTTTGTTTGTATGTTTTTTGTTTTGTTGGTATTTTGCTTGTATCAGATAGACAAAGCAGGTTACTTTTTTTCTAGTAATTTAACATTTATTTCTACTATTATTGTATTTTTACATATCTCTACCTGTCTTTT
>NC_079457.1:28143321-28355821 GCF_903798145.1 Danio aesculapii
AGAATAATGTCAAAAATGAAAGAATAACCTTCTGTGGACTTGTAGAGCTGCGCATTGATGGATTACTTTTCAGTGTTTGGACTCTCATCAGTGAATATTAAATCATACTGAACTGAACTGATGTGAACTAAACTGATCTGAATTTTAACTCTAAAACTGAACTGACACGGTTTCAATTCATCTTCTATGTGAAGCTGCTTTGACACAATCTACATTGTTACATCATATTATATATGAATACTTATATCCATTACATTATTTAAATGTAGAATTTTAAGGCACAACTCCCACTATTAACAAACCAATAACTATGAATTATGCCTCAAACTCCTAATATGCTGCTTATTAATAGTTATGCACTGTAAAACCCACAAAGTTATGGTAACTCAAACCATTTGAGAAAACCGATTGCAACAAACCATTTAAGTTCAAAAACGAATCCTAATGAGTACTGTGAACTTAATCTATTTGAGTAAACGAAGCAATTTGAGCAAAGTAAAACCCAATAAATGAAGAGAACCTAAACCAACTGAGTACTGTAAAACCCAATAAGTTAAGGCAACTCAAACCGTTTGAGGAAACCGATTGCAACAAACCATTTGAGTTAAAAAAAAAAAACAAATCTATTTGAGTACTGTGCACTTACTCCAATTAAGTTGAAGTAATGAGGTATTTAATCAACTCATAACCTTCAACGCTGAGTTCAAAACTCTTTTCAGATGAGTAGACTTAACTTTTGGTCAATTTTGAGTTAACTACACTCGTTTCATTTGCTAAAGTTGACTGTTGGGTTTTACAGTATGTAGAAGCTATGTATTAGGATTAGTAATGCAAAATAAGATCTTGCACAGCAACCAATATCTTAATAATAGACATGCAACAAGTCACTAGTTAATAGTGAGAATTGGTCCCTAAATTAAAGTGTACTTATATTACTGTATGTAGTCTAAAAAACTTAAAGATTTATGTCTGACAACACCATTTGCTCAAACAGAGATCTATCCCTATAACTTTCTTAAATAGATAAAACTAAAAAGTATTACAGTACATAACATTTTGGCAACACTTTATTTTAAATTGCGCAATTCACATTATTAACTAATCATAAAATTAGGCTATTATTGGAGATTACTATTAGGTATGATTAGTGACGTTTAAGATCATGCTTTATAAGTGTTAATCACAGTTAATATCATTAAAGTAAGCAGGTAATAAGCCAGTAGTTAATAGTATTAATTGTAACTTAAACTGATATGTTACCATAGTTTATTTCATGTTGGCTTAAATGTTTTTATTTACAGTAGATAACACATTTTTTTCTATCATTACTCATTCCTGTGGTTATTGGTGGATGGGTTTCTTTTTCAGGAACTAAACCTTTTGAGAGTCTTCCCGGTCTTTTATTCTGTGTATTGTTCTATCTTGTTCTCTTTGTATTTCTCTCAGTTGTGCTCAACGTATCGACCTTTGTAAGAGACACTTCTGCAAGAATCAGCTGGAGAACCAGAGGAGAGCATTCAGAGTCACAGCTCTATGTTGCTATAATGAACCACCGTAAGATTCTCACTCCTCAAACCGCTTTGTCAGTGTTTTTACAACACTGAGGAATTTTACAAAGTAATACCTATAGGGCTGCAAATAAGATTTCTTTTGTTAATAACATGTTTATTATTTCTGGCATATTTCTTGAATTTAATTGATATTTAGCATTTTGATCTATGTACAGTTAAAAGCAAAGTCATTGTTATTATTAGTCAAATTGTAATTCTTTAGCATGATTTCCCAAGTGCTCTTTAACTGAGAGATTTTTTTAAAGACATTTTTAAACATTTGTTTTAATAACTGATTACTAATTTTCTTTGTCTTTTCCATGATGAACGTATATTATATTTTACTATTTGAAATGAAATAATTAATTACAGTTTTTGTGTAAACTTTAATGCTAGAAGCAATACCAAACCATTTGAGTAGCTACATAGTTGTTTGGACTTAATTTGTTCAATTAACTAAACTCATAGCGATTTGATAACTGAACTTAAAATGTTTAAGTTACTATTACTCTAAATGTTTGATGATATCACACAAATAATATGTGTGCATGACTCAATATATATGTAAGTTTACAGTACTCAAACAATTTTTTTTCAAAACTTAAATGGTTTGCCGCAATCGGTTTCCTCAAAATGTTTGAGTTAACTTACCGGCTTTTACAGTGTATATAGAAATATACAGTTGAAGTCAGAATTATTAGCCCACCTGAATTAATTAACTAGGCAGGTTAGGGTAATTGGGCAAGTTATTGTGTAACGATGTTTTTTTTCTGTAGACTATAGAAAAATACATATAGCTTAAAGGGGCTAATAATTTTGACCTTAAAACTCCTTTTATTCTAGCTGAAATAAAACAAATAAGACTTTCTCCAGAAGAAAAACTATTATCAGACATACTGTGAACATTTCCTTGCTCTGTTAAACATCATTTGAGAAATATTAAAAAATAAGGGGGGCTAATAATTCTGACCAATATGTTCTTTTTTATGTTGTGCTCTTCATATAAGTACATAAGTCTTTGCATATGCATTATTGTACAGTGTTCAGTTGAATTTCAATTAGAATGTAAAATGAATAACAAGACTGTGTGGATATATCAGAATGATTAACATTCTGGTGACAAAATCTCCCATTAGTAATGTTTCCATCCAAAGTTGTGAATTTACTTCATGTGCAGAATTAAAGTATTGTTTAAAACATTTATGAATAAAGCATTGTTTCTATCCAATGTGCTCAACATGATCAAATTAACAGCTGTGTATATTTATACAAACAGGAAAACCATTTTCCCTTTATTCAAACATTTGTTTTAGTTTTTCTCTATGCAAAAATAAATAAATAAACAAATTCTTAACCAAATAATTTTAAAATTGAACTTTCACGTGTTTGCAAATTTTATTAAAACAACTTTCGAAATGATATGAGATACAGTAAGATACCGTTCACCAGTCAACTGATTCTAATGTTATCACTTGATTGAATGGGCATTATTAGTGGTTATCAGCTGATAGATATGGGCCAGTAGGGGCCTTCTGCTCCTACTAGTAGGTCAGAAGGCTGTTATCATCCATCCACATGGTTAATCAGCTATAGATCAAATACCAATGTGGCCGGAAGTTAAAGATAATTAATTATATATAAAATTTCCCATTAATTGTATTATTTTAACATCTACCCCAATCCTAAACCCAACCGTCACAGTAATGTAAAAACAGATCTGGATCAGAGTCTTCTCTATTAGTATAGCTGAGTAACCACGATAATTATTTATATTATTTACTACATTTCTGGAGTCTTCTCTAAAAGTATAGCTGATTAACCATGTGGATGGATAACAACCTTCTGAGCCTACCAGTTGGCACAGAAGACCCCTACTGACCCATATCTGTCAGTTGATAATCACTGATAATACCCATTCAATCGAGTGATAACATTCAAAGCACATGCACTGTTTAGTCTAGTTATCCAATCATCTGCCAAAGCAAAATCATGTGCCTATTTTTAGGTACATCAAGGAATTTATCCAGTAATTGTGTTTCCATTAGAGTTATGTGCATATATTTTTTCATAACTCCTCAGATGAGATACAATTTTCATGCAAAAATGTTTATTATTATTTATTTATTTTATTTTATTTATTATTATTTTATTTTTTAATGCATATCAATATGTGGATGGAAACATAGCTAATGATCCCAAACAGCCATTTTAACACATATAGAAAATAAGCCTAGACTATTTGTCTTTAAAAAGTTTTATTTGCTGCCATAATGCCACACTTGCTCTATCAACTTTTCTAACCTTTCAAAGAGTCACTTTACTCTATCAGCTCTTTCTGCTGGGTTGTGGGCTAATGCTGTCTGGATATGCGGTTATTCCTCCAGGTGATGGTATCTGGCAGCTTTCAGAGGCTTTAAATACATCTAAAGGTTTCCATCTGGTTGAAGGACTCAGCCCAGGAACTGTGTACACAGTCCGGCTGCAGGCTTCACGCAGGGCCGGTGTCCCTAGCATTTTTGAAGAGGTTTTCAAGACCAGGAAAGGTGAGAAGTGAGAGAATTCAGCCTGTAGAGCAGCATTAGAGGTATCGCTGACATAGCACTGCACCTGATAGTCTTCCTGTGGCTGCATTAGCACTGTGGGCATTCAGAGAAACTTCTCCCATTCCATTGAGCAAGGTAGTTTTTAAATATTATACATCACTTTTATAGGTTTATAAATTACACTATAAAAAATCTGAGAGAATCTGTGAAATTAGAACTTCAGTATAAAATATGATAAGAACATTTTTGCCTTCAAGGGTCAAACTTGACTTTACTTTAAAACAATGAGTAAACCCATTGCCTTAAATGCGACAAGTTGACTTTACTTAAAAAAGTAAGTAAACTTCTTGTAACTTATGTTAACTCAACTTCATTCATCATTCATTTTCTTTTCGGCTTATTCCCTTTATTAATATGGCGTCCCATACGGCAACCCAACCCAACCTGGGAAACATCCATACACACTCATTCACAAACATACACTACGGACAATTTAGCTTACCCAATTCACCTATACCACATGTTTTTGGACAGGAAACCGGAGCACCCGGAGGAAACCCACGCGATTAAGTAGAACATGCAAACTCCACACAGAAATGCCAACGGACCCAGCCGGGGCACGAACCAGCGACCTTCTTGCTGTAAGGCGATTGTGCAACCCACTGCGCCACCATGCTGCCCCTGTTGACTCAATTTTATAATTTTGTACGTTTTGGTCAATTATTTAATAATTTTAAGAAAATGGGTTTCCTCACAGTTTAAAGTCAACTAATCGGTTTAAAAGCAAGTAAATAAATAATAAATCATTTCATTGATGCAAATTTAATGTTAGTTACTTCTTCACTGCTGATTATTGTTGTAACAATGCAGGGTGTAAATTCTAATATACAGTTTAAATTGTAATTTACAACATGTAACGGATGTGGCCTGAATAAATGTGTGTGTGTGTGTGTTAGGTGTTAGTTTCTGTTAGATTAGCCAAAAAAAGTTTGATTTTGTGTAAAGAAAGGTGCCTGTGCATATTTATGAATCTAATGCCTTAAACTTTGATCCTGTTACCCTGCTTAAATGTAAATGTTTTTTTTCTTTCTTCTTTTTCTTATAGCAATAGCATAGTTGAGTTTAAAAGTCCATTAAAACAATCGCTATATATATATATATATATATATATATATATATATATATATATATATATATATATATATAGCGATTGTTTTAATGGACTTTTGAATATATATATATATATATATATACACACATACACTAAGTGTGTATATACACCATTGGTCTCAAACTCAATTCCTGGAGGGCCGCAGCTCTGCACAGTTTTGCTCCAGTCCTAATCAAACACAGCTGATCGAACTATTCAAGCTGTTTGAGACTCTGTTGAACAACTTGATTATTTGGATCAGCTACGTTCGATTATGGTTGGAGCAAAACTGTGCAGAGCTGCGGCCCTATAGGAATTGAGTTTGAGACCCATGATATATATACACTACCGGTCAGAAGTTTGGGGTCAGTACGACTTTTAAATGTTTTAAAATAAGCTTATCCTGCTCACCAAGGCTGCATTAATTGAATCAAAAATACAGTACAAATTGTAAAATTGTGAAATAATATTGCACAATAAAATAACTATTCAAAAGTAGTTTATCATTTAATCATTTATTCCAGTGATTTCAATGATGAATTTTCAGCTTCATTACTCGTCTTCAGAGTCACATAATCCTTCAGAAATCACTCTAATATTAATTATTAATAATATTATTATTAATATTGATTAATTCCTTACATTTATATAGTGCTTTTAGACACTCAAAGCTCTTTTACACAATGTTAGGGAATCTCCTCATCCACCACCAGTGTGCAGCATCCATGTGGATGATGCGACGGTAGCCATATTGCGCCAGACTGCACACCACATACCAGCTGATTCGTGGAGGGGAGACAAAGGAATGAAGCCAATTATGATTATGATGGGGGTGGTTAGGAGGCCATGGTGGACAATGGGGAAATTTGACCAGTATGCCAGGGTTAAACCCCTACTCTTTTTTTGGAGGACATCCTGGGATTTTTTATGTCCACAGAAAGTCAGGACCTCGATTTAACATCTCATCCAAAAGACAGATTAATATTATTATTATTATTATTATTATTATTATTATTATTATTATTATTATTATTATTATTATTATATGATAGTAATTATTATTATAATAGTAATAAAAGCAATAATGACTGGACTAATAATTTCATTTGAAACTACATACAATTAAAATGTTAATAAATATTTAACAATTTAACAGTTTTTTTTTTTGCACTTAATAAATGACATGAACAGAATAATTTTCTTTAAAAAAAAAACATAAAAAATGACCTCAAACACACACATAGAGAGAGAGAGAGAGAGAGAGAAAGAGAGAGAGAGAGAGAGAGAGAGAGAGAGAAATATATCTGAGAGCTGAGTTTTTAATTTATTTTAATGTTCTTGTAATAGAGTTCCTTGTTTGTATATTTAAGCCCAAATAATTTGACAAATTGCACAATTAATGTTAAATTCGTTTTTATGAGTTTTTAAAAATGTAAGTTCTCTCATCAATCTGATTATTTTTGTTCTATTTGCATGTGTTTCCTTAACTTGCATGTTTGAGCTCTCTTGGCCACCCTACAAATGCACATGGACACCACAGTTTAGGCAAAGTTATTTTGAGTGGCAAATATAAATATATATATATATATATATATATATATATATATATATATATATATATATATATATATATATATATATATATATATATATATATATATATATATATATATATATATATATATATATATATATATATAAAGAATGAGTTTTTGTGAGAGAACGGATACAACAAGTGTAGCATTTGGATTGCCAAAAAAATTGTAGAAATGAATTAAATTATAATACTCCATTTTTAAATAAACGAAATAAAAACATTGAAAATAAAAAAACATAAAAATTCATAAATAACAACAATTATATTTTTTAAATTTTCTGTGAATAAAAGAATACACATTTTTCAACAGTTAAATATTATATATACAATTTTGGAATATTTCATTGAAACTAGATTGTAAAAACCTACATACACATGTTAAATGAACACGTAAAACCTCTCCTGTTTTTAAAATAATAGTCCTTGATAAATAGTAAGTATAACACAAACATATTAATGCATATTAATGATCCCGTTTGGATCACCAAAGTGAGTGTTTTGTTCTGTTTGGCCTGGTTTTCATCGGGATTTTACACTAACAGGATTTACATGAGAAACAATGGTGTTTGAGGCACACAATATGCCATTTCTGTGTACTCAACTCTTATTACTCAACTACAGTCTTATGCAAAAATTTGGGTACGCCTCTGTGGCTGCATATTAATGTGCTTTTTCTTTATGAGAGAAGATCACAGTGAAATGCCATTCGGTTTCTAGAGAAAGCTAGATAATGTCATGTTTTTCAGACAGAAATATATATGTAGTAGTATTGATGTGTGAAATTAAATTGAAACTGAAATATAGGCTATGCAAAATTTTGGGCACCATCTCTTTTGTGTGGATTTCAAAACCTAGTCACTTAATGCACTTAATTGATTGATTGATCACAAAATTGATTTGAGTTACTCAGTGAACCTTAATCCTAACACAGGAGCAACCCATCATGAAAAAGGATATTTAAAAAAGCACTTTGCATGGTGGAAAAAGAACACAGCATTCCGGGAGAAGACCTTGCTCCCTACTGTAAAATATGGTGAAGGGTCCATCATGCTGTGCAGATGTGTGGCAAGCACAGGTACTAGAAATCTTGTGAGAGTTAAAGGTTGCATGGTTTCCAGCCAGTATCAGCAGATTCTGAAATACAATGTTTAGTAATCGGTCAAGAGGCTGAAGTTAAGGCAGGGTTGGATGTTTCAACAGGACAATGACCCAAGGCACAGTTCCAGATCTACCAAGGAATTCATGCTCAGACATGATACAATGTTGTAGAATGGCCATCCCAGTCCCCAGACATGAAGATCATCAAAAATCTATGAATTGATTTAAAAATGGACCGTTCACGCTCAGCACCCGTCAAACCTGACTGAACTAGAGAAATTGTGCAGGGAAGAATGGTCCAAAATGCCTTTAGCAAGAATTCAGGGAATTATCCTTGACTGTAAGAAGCATCTACAGGCTGTTATTTCAGCAAAAGGTGGCTGCACAAAGAGAAGTTTCACAAACTAATTTCGAGAGGAGCATGTGATATGACAATCAGATTAATCCAAACTCACTATAGGTAGCCCGGCTAAAACTACTCCCTTCGTTTTCCGAAGAAAGCCTCCATCCACACCATCTCCCCCTTTCCTCCTTTACCACAGGGAGCTCTCAGGAACTACCTGATCTCGTACTCCCCTTACATGCTCATCGACCTGGCAGGATCCCTGGGCTCAATTTTCTCAGAGCTCAGGGTTCTCTCCTGGGGACAGCATGCCAAACCTGCTATTATCAAGCAATATCTAAGTGTGAACTCTTGAAAGATTGATGTCATTATTCTGTTGGGGTGCCCAAATTTTTGCACATGTCTGTTTTTGTTAAGACTTCAATTACATTGCATCCGTCAATTAAATAAATGTTATGTCGGAACTCAAAGGGTTGCTTTTTCCCTTGGGTATAAAATATATCCAAATGAAATTGCTGATTTGAAAGGCCAGCAGTCTATGGCTTGCAATTATGAAAATTAGCAGGGATGGCCAAAATCTTGCATAAAACTGTATATATAGTTCATTCCACAGCACCTTTAAAAAGTCCTGTTTGTTTGTATTTTGCATAAATTGCTTTTATATGTAAATATGCCATTGAAGGCATGACTGATCTTCTATCCCATCTGTAATTGTCGATATTTTCAAACTGACTCCAGTGTGATTTTTCATGAATTGCAATTTTCCAAAGACTAACTCTCCTTTGTCCTTGCAGCTTCTAGTAGACAAGAGATGGGATCCCAGGAGTGGTTTGTGGGAATGATGTGCGCGGTGGCTTTGCTAACTCTGCTTGTCCTCATCGGCTGTTTTGTGCTCAAGAACAAAGGCGGCAAATACGCAGGTAAGACACAGGCAGCTTTAGAGGTCACACAGCCTCCCACAGCCATGGCTAAAGTCTCAGCATCTACACCTGAGCTTGGTGCTTTTGTAAACATTGTGTTGTGTGGCTCTGCATGTCACTTAGTACTACAGACTTACTTCTAGCTGTGTTGAACAGATATCCTGAGATCAGTGAGCTTTACGGGCCTGCAGTCCTCACCTTTTCCTACTGTGGTCTTACTCTGCATTGTTGTTCATAGGTTGCAGAGAAACAATCTCAAATGGAGTTAATGGATCTAAATGAGGAACCGCTTGACCTGATTATAATGGCACATTTTTACATTAATGAAATATTAGGATTAATCTGATAATATACATTTATTAAATGTAATCTATTCCATTTTGTCAGTACTGGGTTGCGGCTAGAAGGGCATTAGCTGAGTAAAACAAATGCCAGAGTTGTTGGTGGTTTATGCTGGGTTATTCTGCTGTGGTGATGCCTGATAACTAGGGATGCCTGATAATTAGGATTTTTTTTTAAGAAGTATCAATACTTTTTGGTTTTAAAATCTTTTAATTTAGGATTTTCGATTATACTAAACTTTATTATTTGTAATCCAGTAGTTTGATTAAAGAGATGTAAAATACACTCACTGGCCACTTTATTAGGTATACCTTACTAGTACCAGGTGGGACCCCCCTTTTGCCTTCAGAATTGTCTTAGACATTAGTGGCATAGATTTACCAAGGTACTGGAAATATTCCTCAGAGATTTTGGTCCATATTGACACGATAGGATCACACAGTTGCTGCAGATTTGTTGGCTGAAAATCTATGATGCGAATCTCCCGTTCCACCCCACCCAAAGGTGCTCTATTGGATTGAGATCTGGTTTGGAGACTTTGGAGGCCATTTGAGTACAGTGAACTCATCGTCATGTTCAAGAAACATACGTTATGGTACGTTATCCTGCTGGAAGTAGCCATCAGAAGATGGGTATACTGTGGTCATAAAGGGATGGACATGGTCAGCAACAATACTCAGGTAGGCTGTGGCGTTGACACTATGCGTAGTTGGTACTATTGGCCCAAAGTGTGTCAAGAAAAGATGTCCCACACATTACACCACCAGCCTGAACCGCTGATACAAGGCCGGATGGACATGTTTTCATGTTGTTGATGCAGAATTCTGACCCTAACATACGAATGTCGCAGCAGAAATAAAGACTCATCAGACCAGGCAACATTTTTCCAATCTTCTATTGTCCAATTTTGATGAACCTGAAAACTTTTAGCCTCTTTTCTTGACAGGAGTGGCACCCGGTGTGATCTTCTGCTGCTGTGGCCCATCTGCCTCAATCTTTGACGTGTTGTGCATTCAGAGATGTTCTTCTGCATACCTCGGTTGTAACAAGTGGTTATTTGAGTTACTGTTGCCTTTCTATCAGCTTGAACCCATCTGGCCATTCTCCTCTAACCTCTGGCATCAACAAAGCACTTGCCCACAGAACTGCCGCTCACTGGATATTTTCTCTTTTTTGGAGCATTTTCTGTAATCCCTAGAGATGGTTGTGCGTGAAAATCCCAGTATTACGTCTGACAACAACAACCATGCCATGCTCATAGTGACTTCACCTCTCTTCCCCCTTCTGATGCTCAGTTTGAACTGCAGCAGATTGTCTTGACCATGTCTATATATATATATATATATATATATATATATATATATATATATATATATATATATATATATATATATATATATATATATATATATATATATATATATATAAATGAATTATTAGCTCTTTGCTGAAATTGTAATTCTTGTTTCAAATATTTCCCAAGTGCCGTTTAAAAGAGCAAGTTTTAACCAGTCCTGCTGTACAATTCAGTGTTTGAATAAATATGTAATGAAAACAACTTAATGAATTGAGCAGAGACATGTAAGTGTAATTTAAATAATTGTAAAAATTGTGTTAATATCCAGTCTTAAAGGAACAGTTCACTTGTTTTAGAAATAGGCTCATTTGCAACTCCCCTAGAATTAAACAGTCCAGTTTTATTTGCATTAATAATTGTATTATTAGACTATTAGCATCTCCTTAAAAAAAAAAAAAAAAAAAAAAAAAAAGATAATTTGATGATTTTATTAAGGACTGTTAACAAGTTACCTAGCTGGAAACTAGGAAACAGCGTTGAAACACAATGTGTCATTGCGCTTGCTGCAGCCAGGGTACGGCAGCAAAGTTCCTTGATTATTATGCTGCCATGAGAGTGTAGTTCTTTGACATACTGACCTAGAAGAAACTTTTAACTTACCATTGGTCTTAGTACATGATGTAACTACAGAATAATAAAGCTTTAAAAAGGAAAATTATTGAAACTCTTTTTGGAAATTGAGTGAGATACTAATGGTTTAATCTAATTCAACGATCTTTGCTAAACTAAGCTCCCTCCAGACCCAGAGATCAGCTGAATGGATTCAAACATGGTATAACTGAACTGTTTAACTGTTGAAATTATTCAGTATTTCAAAAAAGTGGAGTGTTTCCTTAATAAAATGTTATGGAGCTTATAACCGAACATCCCAGGACAGTTAATATATAAAACAAGTCTGAACACATCACTAAGATTGCTGCTTGCATACAGCACCGCATTGGATTATACATACCTTAAAAAGAGAACCATACATTTTTTTTACCATTCAATACCCTACTTAAGTTCATCATACACAGCAGTTTATCAAAAAAGCCCTTTATACTTTCACCTAACAAAAAAAATATTCTTCTAAACCTGTGAATATGAAGTATTGAATGTTTACGCAGCATGTTCAAGAACACAATTGGATATCAATAGGATCTCTTTTGAATCACAACAGTGTCCTTTTTGAAATGATATCAAGGCTGGAAATTTCAAAAGCAATTGAGAAAAATCAGTAAACAAAGCAAAGCGCTCTGCTTGAATGTTGTAGTTTCACGAAAATCAATTGCCTGAAAAATAATACATTAAAATAAAGATCTCTCTGCATTTTTCTTTTTGCCTTGGCAGTGAAGGAAAAGGAGAATATTCCAGCTGATCCTGAATCTCATGCCATGGATGAAACACCCTGCGAATACAGGTCAGAGAGTCATGTTTTTTTCTGTTATAGATCTCACAACTTACTCTTCATCTCACTGAGTTCCTGTAACATTAATGCCTTTATCTTCTGTAAACAAACTCTGCATGCATGCCATTTACTTGGGAGCCTCATGGAAAGCACTGAACTGACTCTGTGTGCTCACTAGCCTACAGGTAGAGAACGACAGCTTTATTTAGCTCAAAAAGATCTTTAGTGTTGTGTTATGTGGTTATAGTTGTAGTGTTGTATTGTGCTACTGTATAAAAGAATAGTTTAAGTATTACAAATCTGTCATTATTTGCCGAACATCCACATGTTCCAAACCTGTTGAAACATGTTCCAAAGGTTTCTGAAGGATTGTGTGACACTCAAGGCTAGAATAATGATGCTGAAAATCCAGCTTTGACAAGACAAAATATTACAAACTTTAAAATATATTAAAATATTAAAAAGTTCTTTAAAGAAAGTTATTTTAAGCATTTCACAATACACTATCTTAAAACAGTCTTAGAATTAGGTCAAGTTGTAAGAACAACAAATAACAGCATTAACTATCCTGCTGAAGAATTTGCCGTGTCCTGTGGTTTGTAATGTATGTGCAGCACAAAGGTTCATAGCCATTTTTGCTAAGAAATCATTTGAAGGTTTTTTACCTTATTTTTTTAATGCACCACTATAGTTTTCTCTGAAAATGCAAGATTTCAAATCTATTGACCACTGCAGTGAGTTACGAAAATAAGAAATATTTTCTACAAACGACATATAGCCCAACAAAAAAACAATATACCAAGAGCTACTAACTAAAATAACAAACAGTATTTGAGTACAGCTAAAAGAAAGGCAGCAGATTCTAAAATCAGTCAATCTGTAATGTGAAAAAAATAACACGGATGAAATGTGTGTAAAGCTGAACCAACATCATCCAATCAATCCCTGAGTCTGACACTGTGTCACACAAGCAGATTCACGGCAACCAGTAGCACATTAAAGGGCATGTGTAGAAAACAGACCAGAGGCGAGCAGTTAACTTGTATTCTTGCATATGGAGGAGCTGAAATCCGTAAATGCGTTTCCATCTCATTACACTTCGACACAGAGATGCTGCTTTTATTCCTCCCTCAGGAAAGAAGTGCAGCTTCAGCAGAGGTTTGGAGTGTGATCTGTACGCTGGCCTTGTTTGGGGAGTTACGCTCCAACATCTGCTATCTGATAGAGAAGAGCGTCCCGGAGCAGCTGTGGAGCCTCAGAGGCTTTCAAAACTGCATTACTCTGCCTTACACAAGGAGGCTACTGATTTATTACTCTGCTGGGAATAGAAAAGCTGGTTTATCCTGTTATGCCATTGATGGCATTCGATATGATATAGTGCACTGGATACTGGGATTGTAGGATCTTGTAGACTGACACAGGAATTTACGAATACTAGCTGAGGGAGGTCATTCAGATCGGCCTGCAATTAAAATAATGTTTTTTTATGCTCTCCATGGATATGTTTGCTTGATTAAAAATGCTTAATATTGTGAAATATAATTATAAATAGTTGAATTTGACGTATTCAGTTTATTTTGAAACCATTCTAATATGATTTACTACTAAAGTGTTGTGTCCTTGTTTTATAAAACTATTTATTTCTTAAAAACTTTACACTTTACTTTGCATACAGCTTCTAACTCCAACTCTCTAATGCAACCACTTGTCCAAATTTGCACATACATTTATGCAAACAACTTGATCAAATGTTTTTCGCCTCTGATTTCTTGGCTCATGTCGATTCAAAGAACACCAAATAATAATAATAATAATAATAATAATAATAATGATAATGATAATGATAATAATAATAATAATAATAATAATAATAATAATAATAATAATAATAATAATAATAATAATAATAATAATGAAACAATATAATAATAATTCTACCTTTTCAAACTCAACCTAGACGATTTGTCCAATTTTCACCAAAATGGGTTCAGATCATCTTAGCAAAAAGTTATGAAATTCAAACTGATTAGTCAAACCGTTCTCAAATAAAATGCAAACAAATTTGTTGAAGTGCACAAAATTAAACTTTAGGCTATGTCTCTGTAATGTTTTAGCATTTTCACACTAAACTTGGTGGGTGTAATGACCGAAAACCTGACTTCACCAAAGCAATCTTGCGGCAATTCGTAACTTGATTTAGTGATTTAGTGGCTAATTTGTACGTTCTAATTTGTTCAATATAGTATGATTTGCTCCTCCCATAATGACGCCTGGATTCAGTGGTGGGGTTAGGTGCCACGCCTCCTTTTTAAAATCGTACATTTTCATATGACTAAACTCATACAAATTCATACGAATTAGCCACTAAACTGACAAAACATAAAATACTTCCGTTTTCTCGTGAGAGCAGGCTGATTTCACAAAGGTGGACATACAGTATTCCTGAATTAACATCTGTGTTGATCCTGGAACAACATTCCAATCAGCCAATCAGAATTGTGGATTTGTTTACCATTAATGTTAAGTTTAGGCTTACAGTGAGGTTTATGCAATTCTACATGATTGTTATCCAACTATTATTCCTCACTGACTTTGGGAAGCAGTTATAGCTAGGGTAGGGAATATTTAGGTATGGATTACAATTTCAAACAAAAATGATGTCCCTGGATCAACATAGATGTTAATCCAGGATCGCATCATACTTGGCAAAATTATGACATGTATGTGATGACCATGACCAAAGTTTTGCACAGTGCCACCTTGTGTTTAAGAGACAGACAAAAGTATTTATTTTTTTGCTTTTAGCTTCTGAATGCTTCTGCCAAAATTTCTAAAATTGGTCTTATTAAATTCAAAGTGGCATTCTGAATTAAGTGATATCCAGTTTCCCCATGATCGCCATTTTGAATTTTCCAAAATGCTATATTCTGAAAGCACACACTGCATCCCAAATGGCACTCTATGCACTATGTACTTGTGCACTATGTACACTCATACAGCATAGTAAATGAATTTAGTGTCCCAATTGGAACACTAAATTTTTTTTTTTACTCAGCGGAAATTGAAACCGTTGACATATTAGTGAAAAACATGACCAAACTACAAAATAGTAACTGTATTCACCCACTATATTCACCCAAAATATTACAGATAATAAAATACATTAAAATAGAAATAAGTCCTTTTAAGGGCACCTATGGTGAAAAATCTACTTTTTAAGCTGTTTGGACAGACATGTGTGTAAGTATAGTGTATAGACCGTCATATTGGGGTGATATAAACACACCCAGACCTTTTTTTCAATTTAACAACATAAGCGGAGCATATAAATGAAGCAGTTTTGAGGCCGACCGCAACTTGACGTAGGAGTGCGGTCTCCCCGCCCACCAAAATTGATTGACAGGCACACAATACCACATCATCGGTTTGTTGTTTCACGTCCGCCATTTTCAGCGTGTGAATCAAAGCAATGTCACCAAAGAAACAACCTTGCTCTATTTTTGGATGTAAGGCTCATTGGGCTCAACACAAGAGCCTTCATTGTCTTCCTGCAAATGAGCAACAGAGATTTTACATTTAGCGGCCATTTGCGTTGAACACGCAGTGAATGCAGCGTATCTAGATTGGGGCTATTAAAAACAGCTTATCAACCGAGTCTTTCAGCACTCTCTCCGAAAACACTCGATTGGCGCCATTGTTTGTACCTTTAGGTGGGTTTGCAAACATGTGTACTTTTCATACATTTTCAGCCGTTTGCATTTCCCGCAAGCACAGAAGCTCCCTGTCATCTTAACTAGGTGCGGCTGGAAAGTGTGAGCGCGTTGCCTCGTATGCGCATCCCTTCATTGGAAATAACGAACTTGCCTTAGTTATTGCCTCAAAGTTAATCCAGTCTGCGTGATTATTAGTCTTGGTGTACAAGCTCGGAATTTTAAACTAGCACACAGTTGGCACAACTTTGTTTAGTTGCCATGGTTTTGTTCCGTGCAGAAACACTGTGTGGAGAAGCCTTTATGATTAACAGTGACGAATTAAAGCACGCTTAATAGTGAAACCGGTTAATCATTACATCCCTATACGGATGACGCATGCATTGCTACATAGCGGCTGTAAAACTATACAAAGACACAAATGATTTTGTAACTACCACTCTGGCACATTCTGGCACATTAGGAATATTGATTCGTCAACAGTAGTCTTTGGTTGGTCTGTATCTGAGACGTACATGTACGGCTGAATGCTGGTCCTCTCACTCATGTTGCTTCTCTCTGTCTGCCTGTCTGTTGCCATACACAAAGCGGGGGAGCTCTTGGCTCCGCCCTCTTGTTAAGTTGGGCGGGAAGTCGAAACTAATTTTCATGTGAAGCAACACACCCCTAAAACAACGCCCTGTTTACACACCCACAAAAGGACACTTTTTAACACATTATAATAAAACAATCTGAAATGTGTTTTGAACTGAACCTAAACTTCATAGTTTTGCTCGAACCCTAATCAAACAGACCTGCCTGTAGCTTTCTAGTTATCGTGAAGACACTGATTAGTGTGTTTAGGTTTGTTTGATTAGTAGTGTTGAAGCAAAACTCGGGAGAGACACTGACCCGCAAGGATTGAGTTTGCCCATCCCTGATATAGATACACCCTTGGTGTTTTTCACCAAAATGGGTTCAGATCATCTTAGCAAAAAGTTATAAAATTCAAATGAATTATTCAAATCATTCTCAAATAAAATGCAAAAAAAATTGTTGAAAAAGTGCACAAAATTAAACTTATTTTCTGCAAGCACACACTGCATCCCAAATGGCACACTATGTACTTGTGTACTCATGTTTTTATACACTCATACAGCATAGTACAGTATATGAATTTACCAAACTACAAAATACCTGCCATGAGTATATATTATTGCCATATTATAGATAAAGTTTTAAAAATATATATTTAAAATGCTATTAACTCTTGGTAACTTCTCTTTATTGTGATCTGCATCAACAAATGCAGCACAATGCCAAACTGCATCTGCGGCTTTATCTCTGTGACACTTTAGATATTGACCACATTTAAGGCTTGTCACTGACCACTCCACATAAATTTATTAACAGTCCCACCTATGGGTCAAGTATTATAAATCATTCAGTAACCATTATCATTTACATTTTCATATTTGCCATACTGTCAAAAAGTTATAGAATGAGTGTCAATTGGCAAAGCGTTTTTGTTTACTGCATTGGCAAATGTGCTGGCATGATGCCAACCTGCACTGAGGCCTTATCATTGTAATCCATAAACATATTAAATCGCAAACTTTTGGTGTGTCAGTGGCTATGTTTCCATTCACCTATTTTTATGTGCATTTTAAATATGTGCATAAAAAACGGTTGATGGAAATGACAAGATGCGCATAAATGTTCAAAATGCGCATAAAAAACATATGCGCATAGCTGAGTAGGATAAACTTTTTATTCAATAAGATAAGATGCATATAAACTACAATGGAAACACTTACTGAACAAATTCCAGTATGCGCATTAAAAAAGTCATGAGATTTTGTTATACGAGATTATGTGATGATAAAAATGTGTGTGAATGGACAAACAGCAGGCTGAGCACATTGTAAAACATGTGAAATGTTGTTTTGGTCATTCTAAAACACCTTAACCGTTTCAGTATTAGTGTTATTATATTATTAATTACCTCCAGAATCGAGAGCATCGGTGCTCCGTGTCTCACTCCTTCAAATGCCACCGCGCGTTCACTGCGTGTCAGGATTGCCTTCTGTGGCACAAGTCATTTATTAAATGAAGAAAAGATTGACGCAGCTTCTACCACAACAAATTCCATTTTTACTGTTGATATTTGGCAACAGTTGATCAGGAAGTGACAATTTTGTTTTATTTGACTTGTTGGATAGAAACGCTGTTTTATTCGCAAGTCTTTTATGCGATATTCCAGTTTTGCGCATCAAGTTAATTCACATTTTTGGATGGAAACATAGCCACTGTCACCTTACTGTCACTACATTTACATGGACATCAGTAATCAAATTATTTGCCTTAATCTGAATAAGACAATAATATGATTAAGATGTTTACATGAGTTGCTTTTTGAATGTTCCTTTCATGATCCCGTTGTTGTTATAGCGCATAATTCGATTAACGTCATTGAGTCACCACACTATTCACATTTCCTCCGGACTTTTACGTAATTTCGGGTGTTTCATTTTTAATTTGTCGACTTTAACTGCAGTTTGGCACTTTCACTTTCAATCAGGAACATTTCATGCATGCCCCCCTTGAAAAACAAGATATTGGATGAGAGTATGAACTGCTGGAAGAGTGTTGTTTTAATGGAATTTGATATTGCAATACAGGTTTCTGTGGTTCTTCACTGACTCAGCAGTTGCAGAGAATAGTGTCAAACAGCCGTGTGTGTATAGACTATCCTATCACGAAATGTGGCAAAAATTCCACACAACGGTAATAGTTTGATTAAGGTGTTCACATGTCTGTACTGCACTTCAATAATGCGACTAAAATCAGCATACTCCACATATCTTAATTCAATTTCTGTTTAGTTCGATTATGACCTTAATTAGATTAAGGTCATAATAATAATAAAATAAAATCAAAAATCAGTGGTTTACATGCTAGACTCTTAATCAGAGTATTGTGTTAATCGGATTAAAATCGGATTATCGGTGTCCATGTAAACATACACAGTGAGTACGTTTACATGGACACCAATAATTCGATTTTAATAGGATTAAGACAATACTCTGATTAAGAGTCTAGTATGTAAACCACTGATTTTTGATTAATTTAATCCGATTAAGGTCATAATCAAACTAAAGAGAAATCGAATTAAGAGTATGCCAATTTTAGTCGCATTATTGAAGTGCAGTACAGACATGTAAACACCTTAATCAAACTATTACCGTCATGTAGGACTTTTTGCCGCATTTTGTGACAGGATCATCCACACACACACACACACACACACACACAGCTGTTTGACACTCTCTGCACCTACCGAGTCAGCATCGTGACCTGCATCGTGAAATGAGGAGTTTTTTTTCTTCCATTCAGCGTATGGTATGAATGTCCATTAAAACAACACTCTTCCAGCAGTTCATACTCACATCCAACATCTTGTTTGTCACAGGGAGCATGTATGAAATGTTTCTGATTGAAAGTGAAAGTGCCAAACTGCAGTTAAAGTCGACAAATAAAAAATAAAACACCCAAAATTACATGAAACTCCAGAGGAAATGTGGATAGCGTGACATTAATTATATTATGTGCTATAACATGTAAAACTGGATCATGAAAGGAACATTCAAAAAGTAACTCGTGTAAACGCATTAATCTTATGATTGTCTTAATTAGATTAAGGCAAATAATTAGATTACTGATGTCCATGATTGTACTGATGTTAACTGTCACCACTCCACATCAATTCGGTAACTAGTTAGTTAAATTATACACCAATAAATAAGTCAAAGTGATTGTTTTCATGGTTTTTCGGAAATTTTGGAGTGAAATAACCTTAAACTGTCTTCAGCTATTCATTGTTCTACTTCTTGGTCTGATGCTCCCTGCCAAACGTGCTTCCCCCTCTGGACTTGCTTGGTCCTTTAATGGCTGCTTGCTGCTACTGTATATTTTAAAATTGGAGTTATTTTAAACCACAGTCCTCTTTCAATATGTAACAATTTTTAAACAGTATTTTACTGGATATTTGTATGATATTTAACCAGAGCATTTAAAACACTAGATTGATAATGTCTCTGTATAAAGATATAATGAAAAAGTATTATTTGCACTAATTAATTGGTGTGCGTTTTCTGAATATTTTTTAAGAGATGACGCAACGCTGTATGAATATATAATGGAAAGCAATATCTGATTGAGCTTTTATTTGCACTAATTATTTGGCGATGGCATGCGTTTTCTGTGCACGCTATAATTTTTTAAGAGATGACGCAATGCTGCAGTCCCCAGTGTGAAACGTTCTCCTGTGGTCAGCGGGACTATTATTTCTAAAATTAAAAGGAGGACGAATGTCAGTTTATCCTAATAAATGTTCTGTCTGGATGTATTTTATCGCTCTCGCCAAGATTGTGGCATCTCATAGTAATTGGGAGCTTACGAGGTGACCCCCTGTCTCCTTACAGACACCTGCTTGCTGGCAGTCTGCCTGCTCTCAAATTGGCAGCTAATTTTGGTTTGTCCCATCATTCCTTAGGGACTAAAGTAACCTGACAGGCTGTTTGTCTACAGGCACACAAAGCGCCTCTTAAGTCGGCGGCTGCTGTGACCAGCGCTCTGCAATTTCTTTAGTTTTGAGAACTGCCATCAGGCCTTGAAGCCTTTGCAATTAGTAATTAGCAGAAAGCAGTGATTGCATCCTTCCCCTACAACCCCTCCTTGCCCGCTCTGTCTGCCAGCCTCGACTAGTATCATATTCTTAGTCACTCAGTGCTGAATTTGACTCATTTGTCTTGTCGTTTGACAGTGACAATGATGAGAAGCCGCTGAAGAGCAACCAGCAATTGTTCCGAGAACCCACAGAGGATGATAGCAGCGAGGACAGCTCTGAGATATCTGAGGATGACGACTGCGAGTTCAATGAAGATGGGTCGTTTATCGGCGAATACTCTGGGTACGTGCGCAGGACGTCCACTGAGGTGAACGGATTGAATGGACATACACCAGGAACTTCTTAACAGCGGCCCAATTTTATGAACTTTTTAAACAAGCCAACAGTGAGAAAGGTTTTGTTTGTATGATGTGCCATGAATGTGCCTATGCTTCTGCGTGATTGGGCCAGTTATTTTTTTGTACAGTATTAATATGAAGGGTTACAATTATGATTCCGAGCAGCACAAAATAACTGTTTCAAAACTTTGAGGTTTTTTAGCAAAACTTTCATTCTGCTTCTTCCATTAAGTAAAATGAATGGTCGATAAATGGCGGGTAAATAAGTGTAACCGATTTGGTTTTGCTTTGCTATGAGCAGGATTGAAACTAGTGCTTCCGACATGGCAGGTCTATTAAAAAGGATGTTAAAGACTGCAGCCTTTAGCATTAGATATTAGCACATGTTTTAAGTCCGTTCTTCATACATGGATTACTCAATTAGATGGATTTGGTGATACTGAAAGTACTGTATGTACCAACTGCTGATATTTTCTTATAATAGTAACCTACACTCACAGAAAAATAGGTACATGGAGGTACAAATAATGTTCCCCAAGGAACAGTCTTGTACCTTTGTAAAAGATGTACCTTATATGGTACAGAAAAGACCTCTTATGATACTGCCCTGTACCTTTTATGGTACAACTGAAATGAAGGTACACATTTGTTTCCATATAAAAGGTACGTAAGTGTTGGACAACTCCTTCTTCATTACAATATCTATGAAAATAAATATGACTGGAAAGGCAAAGTGATTTTTTAATGAATAATCTCTATATTAAAACATCAATCATCATTTAAAAGCACGTGTTTAAAGAAACTCAAACATTAATTAAGCTCTATAATACAAAACAACTGGTTAAACAAAACTACAGGTATTGTAAACTAAACATTTAAGGCATTTTTAATAAACATTTGGTAACCATTTACTGATAAGTACATGTTCATTATTGATATCCGCATCTTTTGGCGTTTGCTTTCCACTACACAAGTGAGCTGGCAAAAGTCCTGCATATGCAAAGTGTTCATGCAGACAAAACGAATCAAACATTGTGCATATCTCGTTACAATACTTTTGCAGAAGTCTATTTCTATTTTAAAATTAAGTAAATTAAATTAACTTAAGTGATTACAAAGGTATTGTGTGAAAATTGGAGAAAAAATGTTTTATATTGTACAACAAATGTTTAGTAAAAAAAAAAAAATTCGTTCTTTTGATTTAAAGTATTTTTATTCTTTATTGTAAATGGAAAAGGTGCATTTACACAAAAAGAAACTTTTAAAAAAAACATTGTTTAAAAATGTATAAAATGTATTTGATGTTTTATATTTACTGAAAAGAAATTGACAAATTTTAGATATGGCAAAATGCCTTTAAATAGTTCTTGAAGGAACACATTTGACACTGTTAAGGTACAGATTGTCTTGTCACTGTAGTGGTACCTTCACGGATCAGATTTGAAAGTTTGATGAAGGTACAATGTTGTATCTGCAGGTTTTAAAAACCAAAGGTACATTTTGGTTTCCCATGGTACAAATCATGTCCTTTAAAGTAAAAACTGCAATGGTACAACTTTGTTTCTTTGTCTTAAGGTACAATTATGTTTCATAAAAAGGTACTGCCCCAGTGACAACGTTGTACATTTTTTTTTGTAAGAGTGTATAGGTTATATATATACAGTACTGTATTCATTTGGGAAAAATAGCAAAATAGTCAATTTATTTAAAATAAAATACAAATCAGAAATTAAATAAGTTGAATAAAAAATAAAACTGCTATGCAATCTACTCTCTGAAATAAACAGAAACTACCATGCACAGATTTTTACAGCTCTGATTTGACCAAACAAATCTAACGGCAATTTGTGACTAATTCGTATCAATTCGTATGATCTAATTTGTACAATTTAGTACGATTTAGCGCCACACCTTTTTTAAAATCGTACATTTTCGTACGCTCTAACTCGTACGAATTAGCCACTAAACTGACAAAACGTAAAATACTGATCTCAGGAGATCAGGCTGGATCTGATGCAGCGCATGAGTCGCAGACACTTCTCAAATATCAAAAATGCTTTTTAGGAGCAAATGTTTTTTTTAAACAGCTAGTTATGCCTTGATTAAGAAATTTTAATGAACTAAATAAATTGCTGAATACCAATCATTTGACACATGAAAGTGTAAAGTCTTTCGCAAACAACAAATGTGGAAAGTTATTGCGCATCATATTTAACAAACCGATTACTATGAATTTGATGTAAATTTGCTCACATGGATAATTGAATATTAATCAGATGATGTCATTACGCTGCTGTGCCATCAGCCAATCATTGCATCGCTGATCATGATTTTGTGGATCGATAGATCTGTCCTTCACAACACACGCAGCGATCTCAGATCAGTTTGTCTAGACACTTTAATCTGATTCGCGAATTTGTTTGAAAATTCTAATTAGCCAGAGATCAGTTATCAAGATTAAAAAATCCGGGATCTGCCAAATTATCTTAGATTCTTAAAGCGAGGTACGAAGAACGGATTCCAGGGAAGTAAGCGGTCTCTTAACTCTTACTAGGTGTCCTCTGTTATTCTCCCCTAAAACAGCCCTCCCTCTCATGGTCAAGCTACCAATCTAAAAAGTTGCTGGATGAGCTAATTATTTAACGATTTTTATACAAATTATTTGCCCCAAAAATGTAGATTATTCCCTTTAGAATTAATGTGGATTGCATGGTTGTGTTTGGATTAGGTAACATTTTTACTTTTCCTGCTGAGGAAACATAAATAATTCATGGCCTGTCACAAAACTGATATCTTGACAGCACAATTTTCGGTTACATGTTCGCTTGTGTGGGCAATCACGTAACCTCCCCGCATGCCTCTCAGCAAGATACTGACACAATGAAACAAAACAATTATGTTCGGACTCTTCAGTATATCTACAAAAACATATTTCTGTTTAACCACGTGTTTGATTAAAACTGACACTGACGCCGCCATGGGAAAGAAAAAAAAAACAGTATGTATTCGAGTAAGGTCAACGGTGGAGATGGTTCTGATCGGTTAGTTACCATATTTTTCTACTAGCAATAATAAAAATCTGTTTTGCCTCAAATATAACAAAATAGCACCAGATGGTTTAACTTATCAACAGCAGGCTAAGATTACCTTACTATTTTAAAAATATAAGACAGAGGTGAGAGTTACTAATAATATATTATTTCCAGGCTGCAGTCCAGCGTTATGTCAGTCTAACTTGAAATCCTGCACACATATTTATTATTACAGAGTAAAAAAAGCCCTTCCGCTGATAAATGAGATCAGATTTATTTTTTTTCTGTTTGTTGCTTCTTCTTTGAGTTCCTCTGTACATGATTCCTTGGATTTACAATTTTTTTTTTACGTAAAGTGGTTGTAAACAATTTATTTGGGTTGAATTGAAACGAACAAATTAAGTTGAACATTGCTCAATTTAATTTGTTTGTTTAAATTCAACACAAATAAATAGTTTGCAACAGTTTTGCATGCAACACTTTTTTCAGTGTAGAAAAAACATGCTTTTCTGTTCTTGCGTTGTACATGTCTGTATATTTTTTTTTTTTGTATCTTTTTTGCAGTTTTGTTTTGTGCATTTCATTCTGCCTAAAAGTACTGCTTATGCTAAAGTCTCAGGAGGTGTTGTTATAGGATATGCTGCCATGAAATGTTCATCTGGATGCTATATTCAAACCTGAGAATTGTTTACTTCCACAAGTTGCTATATTTCTTATGCACAATACTATGAAATACTGACTGTCAAGACACATTTTGTTAGACTGAACCTACATGAGTTCACTTCAACAATGAATAGGACAGTAAAAATACCTATTAAATGTTTTTTAGTTTCTATATAATCACCTTGTGTTAAGTTTTTTTTTTATCATTGTTTTAATTTAACAGCTTATGACAATAGTGTTTGGATGCAGCCGAGATTATACAAGCTAAAACTGCAAGTCTTGGACTTGCAATGTGAGACACAATGCATTCGATACAGCTAGTGAAATCAGCGTGAGAGGTAGGGTTATGGGAGGGGTTAGGTGTGCGCATTAAAAAGCATTGCATGCAGCTCAGATTGCAACTGCACCAGGTCTGCATCCATGAACTGTTGATGAACTGTTTTCACATGAAGGAGACTTCAAAGGAACACGCAAATTTGCAAATTTTACTTTTTTCCGTTGTTAAAATAAAGGATATTTGCTGCTAGGGTTGCACGGTTTACCGGTACTATGGTAGCATCGTGATACTATGACTTTAAAATACTGGCGGTGCCACTCTAGTTTGTAAATGGAAGTATCATTAATGGTCTATCAGGGTATATGCGGGAATCTTAAAAGGACATTTCTATACCTTTTTAAGACTTTTTATAGACCTTCTCAGAATATTTTAAGACCTCATCACCACTTCAAGTTCTATCAGTATCAAACCTTTAACTTAATAAACAGTTGCTAATAAACAGTTGTAGTTAAATAAATAAATGGAGCACAACCGTGCAACAGAACTCAGATAAGGTAGGAAGAAACAAAGCTTGAAAGAATAGATTACGTGGTTGTTTTCAGCGACAGGTTTCAGCCACTGTTTAAACTAGTCTTTCTGCAACCAGGAGTACGCAAACTTGCATTATCCCATTTTGCCGTCTGTTTTGCTCTATGGCAGGGCTATTCAATTAGTTTGTCATGGGGGCCTGTTCATGAAAAGCATCCCAAATGAGGGGCCGGAGAGATATGACTTGCAATATGAGTGATGACGCAACAGCATATAAGAGCCCATATGTTGTATTTTTGCTCCTTAAGACACCCACGTTGTATTTTTCTACATTAAAATGTTAATAAATTGTATTTTGAAACTACATAACATCAATGCATTGTACAATGTGGCTTTTTTTTTACAAACATCCAAATGTTTTTTTTTTTAATCACAACAATATCAGTGCATTGCTTAAGTAGGGGTCTTCTACATTCCAACCCATTCATATGTTATGTTTTGAACTACATAACAATTATGGATGCAACAAATAAAGATTTTGGTTGTACGATTATATAGTCTAAAGAATAATCACGGTTATCACGTCTAATGTAAATTTAAGCTTTATATTAGGTATGTATTTAAATGATCTGCGTTCATACATACATGATCATTTTAATAATTTGTAATAATTCATCGAACATATCTTTTGTTTACATTGCACTGAAAGCCACACACAACTCTCACCACTAGGGTATGAGATGTTTTCTACTGTGTTTTCTACTGTTTTCTACAAACATTGGCATATATATATATTGGCATTCATTGGAAATAACGAACTTGCTCGAGAAAAAGACGTGATATGTGAACGGTCAGCTGCCATAGTTAATCCAGTGTGCGTGCATAATAGCCTTGGTGTAGCTATAAGCTCGGAACTTTAAATTAGCGCACAGATGGCATAACTTTGTTGCAGCAGTTTCGTTCCGTGCAACAAAGTTGGCGTTGAGAAACCTTTAAGCTTAAGTACCCAAATGGTTTCAGCTGCTCTCACTCTGCGCAGCCTTCAACTGCAGCCCGTGCTGTTTTGAACAGGCGCACATCACCGCATAACTATAGCGGCCATTTTTCGACTAAACGAAGTTTATTTTTGATGTTGTTTGATTAGTTTCAGACCTCAGTTTTAGTTAAGCTTTAACATCCCCAATTTCCTTATTTTACGGACAAGTCTTAAAAGGGAATTTTTCAATAATTGTAGCATTGTATCTACAGTGTTTTACTGAAATTCAGATGTTTTTATTATTAAAGACATCTTTATAGTGTGTTTGCAATCACGTAATTCTGGGGACACAAAGTTCAGATGGAGAGCAGGAAGTAAAAGAAAAAAAATCAGGATGGAAGAGGTGCATTCATAACAAAGGAGTGGCTTCACAACTTTTCTTGAATGGCCAAGCCGAAGCTCTAACTTAAATCTAATTGAGCATCTCTGGAGAAACCAGAAAATGGCTGTCCATCTGCGAGGAGTAATGGCAGAGGATCCCCAAATCCCGGTGTGAAAAACTTGTTGCATATTTCCCAAAAGTACATCTTATTGAACATCATTAATTTCATCACCAATTATCATAGTAGAACAGTTTCTCAAGCAGTTTGTGATGCATTTAGGAAACAGGAGATGAGCCCCTGGTCTATGTGCCACCTGGCTTGAGAAACCCGTTCTCAAAGACTTATTATTTTGGTAGCACACATATTCTGAATGCCTTCGGAAGAATTCAAATGATTATTCAATCACTAGATTATTCTGAGATTAATTTATATTAAAAAATTTTTATCTTACCCACCTATAATATATATATATATATATATATATATATATATATATATATATATATATATATATATATATATATATATATACACACACACACACACATAGTTGAAGTCAGAATTATTAGCCCCCACTGAATTATTTGCCCCTGTTTATTTTTTTCCCCAATTTCCGTTTAATGGAAATTTTTTTCAACACATTTCTAAACATAATAGTTTAAATAACTCATCTCTAATAACTGATTTATTTTATCTTTGCCATGATGACAGTTAATAATATTTTACTAGATATTTCTCAAGACACTTCTATACAGCTTAAAGTGACATTTAAAGGCTTAACTAGGTTAATTAGGATAACTAGGCAAGATAGGGTAATTAGGCAAGTTTAAACGGCAAGTATAGCGATGGTTTGTTCTGGAGACTATCGAAAACAATATAGCTTAAAGGGGCTAATAATATTGACCACAAAATGTTTTTTAAAAAATGTATATATATATATATATATATATATATATATATATATATATATATATATATATATATATATATATATATATATATGTATATATATATATATATTGCTAAATGTCCTGTTTCTAGCTGTTCTGATAAAAATGTCCATGTTCGTCATTACATCAAATTAAACACAAATAAGATGACATGTTTTTATTATGTGTATTTAAAGAAGCAATCAATGTATGCTGGCAAAACTTAAATCAGCTATTAATAACTGATAGAAAAGAAAGATGAATAAGTATGAGAAAATCTTGCGGTAGTGCGGTAATAAAAGTGTCGAATGACTAACAATTGTACATTACTGTAACACTATTCATAAACATTTGAGCTGGTTTTAGTTCTTACATTTTCGCTTTCATTCATTCATTCATTCATTTTCTTTTTTAGCCACAACCCATACACTCTTGCATTCACACCCACACATACACTACGGCCAATTTAGCTTATTACATTTCACCTATACTGCAGTTATATAGGTCTATATAATCACCTTGCAATTTTTTTTATTTTGGCTTATTTTGGCTTTGAGTGGGCTATAAGATCAGTTCAAACTTCTTAAACTACTTTTTATAATAAAATATGTTGTTTACTCTGTGAAAAAAAAAAATAATAATTTTTATATTTATCAGCTTTCAAATTTAACCATATCGGTGCATTTCTAGTTTAAAGTGATTTATTTTCTGAGCATGCCAAAAAAAAAAAAAAAACTTGTAATAAACTGCCAGAACATTTGCTTAAAGACTTTTCCTTATAATTCATTACAAATTATATTATTTCAAACTGCTAAAATGTCAATGAATATCATTGTTAAACTGTAGAGTTGAATTTTCAACATCAAAAGTGAAAAAAAAGTGCAGTGTTCCTTTAAGTACTTTCTACCTTAGTAATAAGCCAATACACACTCTGGCGGTGAACACCTTGTGACCTTTGCCCTTGTACCCTGTGTGTGTCTTCACAATACAGCGGAGCGCCAATTAAAAGACAGACAGTGGTTATAAGGGCACAACCTCTACAATTAGATGTAGTGTTAAAGCACATCCTGATGAGCCTGAACACGTCCCACAGGACTGGAAAAGACTAGAACTTGGACAAGAGGGTCACCAGATCAGGTTCACTATATTTAAAAGCACACTGGTCAAGAGTCAATGAACTGGGCGGAAAATTGATGTTGCACCGGGTGTTCATGTTCTTTATGATCATGTTTTTCTCAAGACCCCCAAGTTTTCCATGTTTGGCCATTCAGGGATTGCAAAGTAATACAAACTGGTTTACTTTTGTCACGTCTGTTCTGTTTTGTGTTTCCTTTGTTCTGTTTTTTCCCTTTATCTAATAGTTTGATTAGTTTCAGACCTCAGTTTTAGTTAAGCTTTAACATCCCCAATTTCCTTATTTTATGGACAAGTCTTAAAAGGGAATTTTTCAATAATTGTAGCATTGTATCTACAGTGTTTTACTGAAATTCAGATGTTTTTATTATTAAAGACATCTTTATAGCGTGTTTGCAATCACGTAATTCTGGGGACACAAAGTTCAGATGGAGAGCAGGAAGTAAAAGAAAAAAAATCAGGATGGAAGAGGTACATTCATAACAAAGGAGTGGCTTCACAACTTTTCTTGAATGGCCAAGCCGAAGCTCTAACTTAAATCCAATTGAGCATCTCTGGAGAAACCAGAAAATGGCTGTCCATCTGCGAGGAGTAATGGCAGAGGATCCCCAAATCCCGGTGTGAAAAACTTGTTGCATATTTCCCAAAAAGACTCATGGCTGTGTTACATCAAAAGGGTGCTTCTGCTAAATACTGAGCACAGCGTCCATGGGGACCATGTGATATTTCAGTTTTTCTTTTTTAATAAATCTGCAAAAATGTCAACAATTCTGTGTTTTTCTGTCAATATGGGCTGCTGTTTGTACATTGAGGAAAAACATTTTACTGCATCTGCAAAGTATTCATAGCGCTTCACTTTTTCCACGTTTTTTTATGTTACAGCCTTATTCCAAAATAGATTAAATTCATTTATTTCCTCAAACTTCTACACAAAATAACCCATAATGACAATGTGAAAAAAGATGTTTTGAAATTGTTGCAAATTTCTCAAAATAAAAAAACTGAAGTACTTAAGTATTCACAGCCTTTAGCCGTGAAGCTCTAAATTGAGCTCAGGTACATTCTGTTTCAACTGATCATTCTTGAGATGTTTCTGCAGCTTAATTGGAATTTACCTGTGGTAAAATCAGTAGATTGCACATTGTTTAAAAAGGCATACACCTGTCTATATAAGGTTCCAGGGTTGACAGTGCATGTCAAAGCACAAACCAAGTATGAAGACAAAGGAATTGTCTGTAGACTTCAGAGACAGAATTGTCACGAGGCACAAGGCTGGGGAAGGTTACAGAAACATTTCTGCTGCTCTGAAAGTTCCAATGAGCACAGTGGCCTCCATCATCCGTAAGTGGAAGATGTTTGGAACCACCTTAGACTCTTCCTAGAGCTGGCCAGCCATCTAAGCTGAGTGATCAGTGGAGGTGATCAATAACCCGATGGTCACTGTCTGAGCTCCAGCGTTCTTCTGTGAAGAGCGGAGAATCTTACAGAAGGACAGCCATCTGCGCAGCAATTCACCGATCAGGCCTCTATGGTAGAGTGACCAGACAGAAGCCACTCGCCGCCTGGAAATTGCCAAAAGGCATCTGAAGGACTCTCAGACCATAAGACAGTAAATTCTCTGGTTTGATGGGACTAAAATTGAGTGAATGCCAGGCGTTACGTTAGGAGAAAACCAGGCACTGCTCATCACCAGGCTAATATCATCCCTACAGTGTTAATTTACATTTGATTTTTTCAATTACTGTGTACCTGAATATATTTATACTCCTTGAAAAACAATAAATTGCTGTTTATATAATTTACATCTTTTTTTCATGCATTTTTTGCATGTATCTATGCTTGTATATTGTTTCTTATATTTTGTGCATATGCACTCTCCCACATAATCATCCCAAACAATCTAAAATTATAAACACTTTCCAAATAATTATTCAACACATCTAGAGAAATTGTATTCATATCACAATATAATCACAGGATTAAAAAAAAATATTGCAATGTTAGATTTTTCCAATATCATGCAGCCCTAGTACATGTATTCATCCCAAACAATCATGTTATGTGGGTCATGGTTCAGTTAATGCATTCCGAAGACGGATAAAGTCAGTCCAGATGTGCGGATCAATGGAGTTAGGTAGAAAACACCACAGCAATGCAACAACTTGGCAGCCAATCACTGAAAACTTAGATAATAATTTTACTTTTTTACTGTAAACAGTAGCGTGCAACACTTATCGAGCCTTTAAGTCCCTCTTATTGGTCCACTGCTCTGGAATTGACTCTAATAAAATGCTGCTGCATGTACAGTAAATGCTTTGACGTCTTGACTCATTGTACAGTATATTAAAAAAACACTGTGCATGTGTTAGGTGCAGCAGAAGAAGAACAAGTGTATAACTGCCACAAACATCTGTTTACATAGAAAAACAATTCAAATAAGATAATGTCTCATCTCATGCAAGTCAGCATGAGTCCCTCTATACACGCACACACACACAAGATTGAACAGCTGTTGTCTACTGCACCAGCCTGATCTCACGAGAAAACGTAAGTATTTTACGCTTTGACAGTTTAGTGGCTAATTCGTACAAATTCGTACAAGTTCAGTCGTACGAAATTGTACGATTTTAAAAAGGAGGCATGGCCAAGCCATCATTCTTAGTGGGTCTGTGCTACCCTGGCCATTATTTAACCTCAGCACTCAAAATCAGCACTGAATTTATAAAGAATGTTAAAGGCTGTCATTTCTCTATGTCATTATATGGAGCCTTTAGGATGAAAAAGCTTAGGTTTAGTTTGTACAACAGTTTACAGAGCTACATTATATTACATATATGGTACAAAGTTTAAAACAATAAAGTCATATTTAATTAAATGTTGAGTCTAGAATGAAATGAATTCTGCTGTTTTACTGCACAAATACTGGATTTACCATGTCAAGCTGTCATGTTAACCTCTGCCTGTACTACATGGAGATTTTACTTTATGGCAATTTGATTGCTTATGACAACTGAAATAATGTGAGATACTGTTATGATCCTTATTTTTATTTTTTTGTAAATTCACAGGAATGCTTTTACCTTTATCACAAATCCCTTTCAAAGAAATGTCCAATTTTGCAATGTTCTTGTTACATTTGGAGGTGACTCATTTCTCTAACAAATTGGATATGGGGGATATTGGAGGAGGAAGCTGTCAACAGTAAATCCAGCCTTCGGTTTCTACCATAAGGCAGGAGTGAAAACAAAAAACCCTGAAAACAAAACCAAACATTGCAACAGAAATGAATGAGGTATTTTAATATTTTTGTTGATAAACGGATGGATGGATTGATGAGGCTTTTATTAGTTTCTATATAATTGTAACTTTTTTTTTTTAAATTTACAAGTTGTTGAAAATACTCGTTAACCCACACTATAAAAAACCCCTGAAAAAACAACACTGTAAAATTCTGGCAGGGGGGTGGCAGAAAATAATGACCACTTGAATTTTCTAAAGTTACAAAATATATATAATTGTTGCAGAAAGGTTTACACAAGATTTGTATTTTCTTGAGCTTGTAGTATTCGTTGAAAAGAACTAATAAACATTGTGGAAAGCTGTGCATGTATATACACATATAAGCATGTATATATACATAAGGGATGCATATATCACACACACACGCACGCACGCACGCACACACACGCACACATATACATATACATATACATATAAATATACATATACATATACATATATGTGTGTGTACACACACACACACACACACACACACACACACACACATACATACATATATATATATATTTATATTTATATACATATATATTTTTTTCAATAGCCTACAGAACAAACCATCATTATACAATAACTTGCCTAATTACCCTAACCTGCCTAGTTAACCTAATTAACCTAGTTAAGCCTTTAAATGTTACTTTAAGCTGTATAGAAGTGTCTTGAAAAATATCAGTCAAATATTATTTACTGTCATCATGATAAAGATAAAATAAATCAGTTATTAGAAATGAGTTATTAAAACTATTTTGATTAGAAATGTGTTGAAAAAAACTCTCTCAGTTAAACAGAAATTGGGGAAAAAATAAACAGGGGGGCTAATATTTCTGACTTCAACTGTATATACACTCGTAGCAGTGCAATACGGCTGTATATCGGCACTGGTGGAAGGCATGTGTTGTGCCCCACCAGTGACAGTATACAACCATATCGCACTGCTACTCATGTGATTGTGTTTATACAACAGTTTGATGGCATAATCATGTATATAAAAAAGACAATCAAATACGTAGAGTCTCAAAATCCTTGTGTGAGGAACTACTTTCTTCCGCCATTCCTTCACATCTGCAGTTGACTTCAAAACAGAAGAAACCATTGCTACTTCACCAATGTCACTTTAGAGCTAGTATTTGTATGATTCTGTAGTGTAATGTCTAAAAAGTGATGACAAAACAGGTTCTTTTACTGACATTAAGATTATAAGGCTGAATGGCATGCAATGCCATCAGTCTACAGAGATTTCCCAGTATGTCTCTGTTGCAATCGTGATATCGCAATAATTAACCCAAAAAAAGCCAAATCAGCACAAACACTACCAGATTACTGTTGTGTTTGTGATAAGGAAAAATGCTAAACACATGCAGTAGTCTGCAGTAACAAAAAAAACAGGATAGTCATTAGAAACAACCAAAAAGTAATTGAGGGTTATACGAAGAGTGGTACAAAATACATACATTCCTAATATGCGAGTCCCATCGCACACTTAACACAATACAATTGCTATGGTAAAAATACAGCACTACACCATACAAAAAAGAGAGATCGACTAAGAATGTCACTTACCAGATTTAAAATGATTTGATCAGCTGTGGTTTGTAGTTTTACGCTGAATTTTTTGCCACTAAGGGTTTATTATGTGGTGTCTGTCGCCATCTTGTGGATAAACAACGTCAACCATCTTTGCTCTGCTTTAAAACAACTACATTTCCACCAAAAAAAGCCTCAAAAGTACATTATGTTGTCCAACAGCTGCAAAATTTGTCAAACTGAGTTTATTGATCTGCTGTCACTATGTGGGCGGAGTAATACACAAGAATGAAGAGGCTCTACTAGTTCTGAATATCGCATGACTATCAGCCAATCAGTTTCCAGAACCACACAGAACTGATGTATATATACACCGACCATAACACCATTTATTTGTTTTTAATTATTTCTGAGACATTTCTTGAATAAGGTTAGGTAAATTTTAACAAAAAATGCATTTATCACCTACTCCTCTCCTTTTTTTAGTTTTAGCTGTTTTTCCTCTTTTTTTTTCCTCTTCTATTTATACTTTTTCTTGAATGTCGTACCCTGTGGGTTTGTCATCAGATTCAGTTCTTCATGCCATGTGAGTATCTGATCTCATGCAGATTTTGCAGGTGAATTGCCATTCTTCCATCCAAAGCTCTTCAAGATTAAATAGGCATCCAGCTATAATCAGATGACTCCATGGCTAAAGCACATGAAAAGCAGCCAATGCTTAGTGGCGAAATAAAGGTCATTCGCAGCGATAATCCCTGCTTCGTGCCGGATTATTCTTTTATCCTCTCGAAAATTGCTTTCTCTGTAGAGCAATGAAACCCTCTAAACAACAACAAAAGATTACCCTCCTACATCAGCAGACCTTGGCCTTGTCAAAACTAGACGTCCTGTTCATGGCTATCAGATTCAACATGTAACGCACAGGTAAAGTCCATTGAGAAGCTATAATGTGAGCAGTCAACATGAATTGTTATCGTCACTGAATCAGGTGCTTCGTGTAGATCATGTATAAGCTTAGTTTTGTACTTATCATACAGTGATAAGTCATCCATTTCTAGTTCTTAAGTTGATCTGCTGTGCTTCGTTGTTGATGTTCAATGAATAGTTCATCCAAAAGTGAAAATTAACTCATTTACTCTCTCAGGCCATCCAGGATGTGTTTTATTTTTTTATTTTTATTAAGAACAACAACAAATATTTGTAGAAATTGTGGTCCTTTGTTTTTAGATATATACTGTATGTATATAATGCAAGTTAATAGCTAACATGATATTTAGAATTAAAAAACAACAACATATATGGTGTCACGGTGGCGCAGTGGGGAGCACAATCGCCTCACAGCAGGAAGGTTGCTGGTTCAAGCCTCAGCTAGGGCATTTCTGTGTGGATTTTGCATGTTCTCCTTTGTTTTTTATACAGGGAAATTGCTGTATTATTTATACAGTATTTTTCTGTTATTTTAAATTATTTTCAAAACTCAAAAGTGTACAAACAATATCTGTAAATTTATAGTTTGACTGTTATTTTATGTATTTTATAATTAAAGACAAATTACAGCTATTTGTCTGTTTTATACAATAGAATTGCTGTATTACTTACACAGTGTTTTAAAGTACATTTAAAATTATGTAAAATTAAAGTAATAAATTGTAATTACTTGTGCACTTCGCCATATTAGGGTTTATAACAATGCTAATATTTTTTTTAATTCTTGTAATTTTAAAGTAAACCCTTTTTATTTTTACTATTAAATGTATTTTTATATTTAAACTATATTTATAAATGTCTTTGTTCAAATACGCTTGGACTGCAGCTCTGCACAAAACATTTGGCCAGTGGAGAAATATTCGTGCCCATCTGAGCCTGGTTCTCTCTAGGTTTGAAAATAAAGTGCAAAAATAATAAATCTACAAATATTTTCATTAAAATGTTTACAGAAAAACACTGTTATTTTACAGGCTTTTCATAGATTATGATCAAATACATTTAATAAAGTTACACAATAAAAGTTTTACAAAGAAACACTGTTATTTTACAGACTTTTCCTAGATTATTACGATCAAATATATAAAAATCTAGGAAATGTCTGTAAAATAACAATGTCATTCTGCGCCTACTGGTGGGCTCACAAGGCTGTAATCATCCATCCACATGCTTAATCAGCTATAGATCACATGGAAGTTAACAAGAATTATTGATATTATTTATTAAATTTCCCATTAATTATATTTTATTAACATCTACCCCTACCCCAACCCTAAACCCAACCATCACAGTAATGTAAAAACAGATCTGTATCTTCTCTATTGGCATAGCTGATTAACCATGTGAATGGTTATCCATCCATCATATCCATCAGCTGATAACCACTGGTAATTTAGTTATTTTACTGACTTAATTCTCTGTATATTATTTCTTATACTGTACATTATATTGTTTCAAGCTACTAAAATATCAATAACTGTCACTTTGTTAAACTACGCAGTTGGATTTTCAAACATTAAAGGTCAGAGCGAAGACAAAGGTCCAATAATGCAATTCATAAGCTTAAATAAACAGAAAAAAACAATGTTAAGTCACAAAAAAACGGTTAATTAACGTTTTTTTACAGTCTAGTTTTTCCCCAGATGACTCACTCAAGCCTTCCCAACTCCTCCAGCAAACAGCGAAAGAGTTTAATACAATACTTCTGCTATATAGCCATAGACTAATACAGTCTTCATTCACTTTGTAGCCTTTATTGTCCTGTCTATGACATCTGAAAGCTTAACACTGTTGATTAACTCTGTATTATCTGACAAATGAGAATATAACTGAAGCAAAAAGCTACACAGAGTGATATTAACACCTGGCTGGACTGTATTTGATTATGGTATATTTCTGTAATACCATGGTAATGATTTTTTTGCCATAAAACCGGAATAGTCTTAAAAGCATAACTGACACAACAGAGACCTCCAAGGCTGAGAACTCTTATGAACACACAGACCATCCACTGTGAATCAATACTTTGAAAGTCTTCAGGTGCGTTGGGTGCAGGAGGTTATATTTACCACACATAAAGCTGTAGTTAAAATCTTTTAGGAAGCACCTCAATAGGTGATCCTGAACCAATGCACAGTGACTCTCTATGGGTCAACAAAACACTGTTTTCGCTCATTGAACACAAACACAGACCCTAGCCCTGACCCGAACCCAATCAGAGTTGGACGCAGCCTCTCACAAAGTGAAAATAAAGTAGCAAATCGGCTTGTAAATAAAAGCACAAGAGCTTTGCTGAAGACAGGGTTTGATCTACCTGATATCCCACAGAGTAGCGATGCTGTCACCGAGAGTACAAGGTGGAGGACACACGCTATGGAGTTTTTATTAATAATGAACGCATGGTTCACGGAGAGGTAACATATGACAGGTGTCGTATTTCAAGTTTCCTGGGTTTGCTAATAAACACACAGCATTTTTAGAAGAACTGCTCTCAAACAAAGCTGTCAAGCTGTCAAGTTCAGTGAGAAAAGCTTTAATGATCACACTGCAGTGGAATATGGTCGCCAGACCTGTTTTTAGAGTGCCTAATGTGGTTAGGTTTACAATATGCAGACAATAGTATTTAATAACCAATAATACTTCTAAACAGTTTAGAACAACCACATTTTATAATCATCTGATTTGTCATTTTTGAGATGCTAACGGTCTAATCTGATTCAATGACCAATGCTAAGCTAAAAGGTTCCCTGCCAGACCACACAGCTGAATGGGATAAAAAATGTTAAATCTCAACTGTTTAACTAATGGGGAGTTAAACTACAGAATGAACTAAGTAATTAACTAAGTAAAAACTAACTAACTATCAAACTAACGAATTGACCAACTAACTAACTAATGAACTAACTAGCAAACTAACTAATGAACTAACTAACAAACTAACAAATTAACCAACCAACTAACTAACTAACTAACTAACTAACTAACTAACTAACTAAATTTTTTTTGAGAGAGATGCTAATGGTCTAATCTTTTTCAATGACCTATGCTAAGCTAAAAGGAGGGACCACACATCTGGGGTGCGTTTCCCAAAACCATCGTCAGCCAACTAAGGTCGCAAGTTCCGTCGTTACAAACATAGTTTGTTCATTTCCTGTTTCCCAATCCGTCTCCGTATATATGATATTAGAGTACGTGTTAGCTTTTGTAAGTGATTTGTTTTAGAATAGGATATGTCATCTTCTCAATAATATTTGTAAAGGAAACATAGGCTCTGTATGTGGCATTTACAAATATTTCAGTTAATATGGAAAGCGAGTGCATGTCTTTAGCAAATCTAATATTGGATTAAATGCGTGTTTTTGTAAAACAATATAATTTGCACAAAGAAATGATGTCTTTTCTAAAGAAGTAGTTCCTTTGCCCCGTTTAGACCGTCATTATTGGCATTTTATGTTATAACTAAAATGGTTCAAGCGATAGATCTGCGACAGAGAAACTATGCGTTTTGGGAAACACTCGTCACTACATAGTTCTTTCCCCAAACGATGCATTGTACTATGATAGTTCAGCCGTGATAGTTCTGTTACGTCGCTGTTTGGGAAACGCACCCTGAATGTATTCAAAAATGATAAATGTCAACCGTTTAACTGTCTAACTAATGGGGAGTTAAACTACAGAATGAACTAACTAACTAACTAACTAATTAACTAACTAACTAACTAACAAAAGAACTAACTGACTGACTGACTGACTGACTAACTAACAAATGAACTAACAAACAAACTAACAAACTAAGAAACTAATGAACAAACTAACTAAGAAACTAATGAACGAACTAACTAAGAAACTAATGAACGAACTAAGAAACTAATGAACGGATGAACAAACAAATGAATTAACTAACAAATTAACAAGTGAACTAATGAACAAACTAACTAACAAACCAATAAACTAATGAACAAACTAAGAACTAACAAGAACTAACAAACAAACAAAAACATGAACTAACTAACTAACTAACTAACTAACTAACTAACTAACTAACTAACTAACTAACTAATGAACGAAAGAACTAACTAATGAACAAACGAACTAACAAACAAATTAACTAACTAATAAACTAACGAACGAATTAACTAACTAACAAATGAATTAACTAACTAACTAACTAACTAACTAACTAACTAACTAACTAACTAACTAACTAACTAACTAACTAACTAACTAACTAACGAATGAATTAACTAACTAACAAATGAATTAACTAACTAAGAAACTAAGAAACTAACTAAGAAACTAATGAACTAACTAACTAACTAACTAACTAACTAACTAACTAACTAACAAATTAACTAATGAACAAACGAACTAACAAACAAATTAACTAACTAATAAACTAACGAATGAATTAACTAACTAACAAATGAATTAACTAACTAAGAAACTAACTAAGAAACTAATGAACAAACTAACTAACTAATGAAGTAACTAACTAACAAATTAACTAATGAACAAACGAACTAACAAACAAATTAAATAACCAATAAACCAACGAATGAATTAACTAACTAACAAATGAATTAACTAACTAAGAAACTAACTAAGAAACTAATGAACTAACTAACTAACTAACTAATGAAGTAATTAACTAACAAATTAACTAATGAACAAACGAACTAACAAACAAATTAACAAACTAATAAACTAACGAATGAATTAACTAACTAACAATGAATTAACTAACTAAGAAACTAAGAAACTAACGAACTAACTAACTAACTAACTAACTAACTAACTAACTAACTAACTAACTAACTAACTAACAAATGAACTAACTAACTAACAAACAAATGAACTAACCAACTAACTAACAAACAAACAAACAAACAAACAAACAAACGAATGAACTAACTAACTAACGAATGAACTAACTAACTAACGAATGAACTAACTAACTAACTAAAAATTAACTAATGAACGAACTTAATTAACAAGTTAATTAACTAACTAAGAAACTAACTAAGAAACTAACGAACTAACTAACTAACTAACTAACTAACTAACTAACTAACAAATGAACTAACTAACTAACAAACAAATGAACTAACTAACTAACTAACTAACTAACAAACAAACAAACAAACGAACGAACGAACGAACGAACGAACGAACGAACGAACGAACGAACGAACGAACGAACGAACGAACGAACTAACTAACTAACTAACGAACTAACGAACTAACGAACTAACAAACTAACTAACTAACTAACAAACAAACTAACAAACTAACTAACTAACTAACTAACTAACTAAAAATTAACTAATGAACGAACTAACGAACAAACAAACAAACAAATTAACTAACTAATAAACTAACGAACGAATTAACTAACTAACAAATATATTAACTAACTAAGAAACTAACTAGCTGACTAACTAACTAACAAATGAACTAACTAACTAACAAATTAACTAATGAACAAACGAACTAACAAACAAATTAACTAACTAATAAACTAGAGATTCCTTTACATAATTTCCTGCAAGTGAATGAACAGCAAGACCCCCACTTTCGGAATGTAAAATAAACTGCTTTTGTTTTCGTAAATGAACATACAGCATCTCGACAACATGGCTGCAACAATACTATTTTGATACCCGAAACCTTCTTTTTTTGTGCAGCTCTAACTAATGTTTCTTTCAATGCAACTTCTGGCTGACAGCCTCTCTAGTGACACTGCTGCAATATCACTGCTTAAAATCTTAAAATGACAATAATATCATTTTGCAATTGTTGCAGAAGCAATATATTGCACAACAAAACCTTTTTATAGGGACATGTCTACTTGAACATTGAATAGTCACAATATTTAATAGCTGTTCTACAATAGGCAATACATGCCTTCAAATAAAAAAATGGAACTTAAAAATCTAACTTTCTGGTTAATATACTTTGCAAATGTTTTCTCACCTTGTCCGAAAAAGTTGGTTCAAGGATCCAAATTCTCTAAACTTGTCCTTGTTTATAGTCTTCTCTCCTTTTAAATTGGTCAGATGAACCAGTGTCCTCTAAATTGTTGACCATTTTCAACTCGTAGAAAATCCAACACCCATTACCAAGCTTAACTTTCAGCTTCACTGACTTCTGCAGCACCTGTGAGCAGAAACACAAACATTAACACTGACATTAGTTTTGCCATATCAGTGTAACCAACTGGAGTTTACAAAAAGGAGTAGAACGCAGCTTCATTAGAGTAGCCAGGCATGCTAGGGTCAAAACAGGAGAAGCAAGGCATACACAGATAATCCAAAGAGTGAATAATAAAACAGACGAATAAGTTGAGGCAGGCAGCTAATAATCAAAAAACATTAAACAAACAAAGGGTCAAAAGACTGCAAGGCAAGGTCACCGCTTTGTGAAGTTCACTACAGGAAACAAAGACTCAGCAATGTGCTAGAGTGACTGGAGGGTTTATATACTGTAGTGTGTGTGTGTTTGTGTGCAGTCTTGAAAGCCAACAGCTGTTTAATCAAAGTGAACTGAAACTGGTGTGTGACTGCAGGACACAATGGGATTTGTAGTTCAGGTGAATGACAGGGAATGTTCTGCAAGTGTTTTATAACAATTAGTTTGAACCCAAATCCTTATCCTACGGAAATGCATGCTAAGTGGATCTGCTTTCTCAAAACAGAGATCAGTGCTATCATAACCTCTTAAGGCCCTCTTAAGGTGTTTTTTTACATGCATTTTATTTCTCTTTGCTATTTGGGCTTATTGGAACCTAATTGGAAGAAAAATCTAAATATCATATTTTTATATGAAGTACTTTTAGAGAAAAATGATGTCCATATATGTGGACTCTTGGTCCGAATTCGACACTTTTTACACAATTTTAACACTTTTTCCAGATTTTTTTAAAATAAGTATATAACATAGAATTTTTTTTAACTTGCTTTGACTATCAGAGAGTAAAAACAAATTTTTTTCCCATTTTGGACAGTTAAAAATAGGGTTTGATACATTTTATATGCTGCAGGATGACACCGTATGTCTGTAACAAAATATAAAACATTCAAAGTATTTTAAATAGCCACTATAAGAGCTAAAATGTTCTGTCCATGTATGTGGACACTCAAGCCCTAGGAGGTTAAACCAGTCAATTACACTGATATCATTCAACATTTGTCTATTTTGTATGGCACTTTTCACAACACTAATCATTTTCAAGCAGCTTAAAAGATGCATGTGTCAAATTTTAAGATCAAGTAGCAGTTGACTGTCTCAAGGAACATCAGTAATGGAGAAATAATAATAATAATAATAATAATAATAATAATAATAATAATAATAATAATAATAATAATAATAAATTGTAGCTGCCTGTTTATGCTAGCATGAGGTGTTTATGCTATTTTTTTGTCTCTGTTACTCCATAGCTTTTCTGATTCTGCAGCTATACATATTTTTTCCCTCTCAAAGGTTTTATTGTCTCAAAATATGGTGTCTCAGAGGCATCATCCATAAACTTCAAGTCTGTAGAGCCTGTAAAATCTTAAAATATTCACAGGTTCACCAGGTTTTAGAGCAGAGCCAGTGTGACATTTACGACTGTCATACAGAAACATGTCTGCTCTTTAGGGATCTTGGTTCCTCTGTGCTTCTGCTGGTCCTTTTCTTACATTAGACTGAAACTTAATTTGTCTCACCAGAAAGGCAATTATGCAAAGACGCCTGTTAGAAGCCATTACTTCCTGGTACTGTGCTTTAGATAGTGACTGCGCGATCACACATGTCAGCAAGCCAATCAGAGCGAATGCTGTGGCATCAGCAAGAACAAGAAAACTCTCAGCCATGAAAGAAATAATGAGCGCCGAGCAATGTTAATAAGCTTACATAGCAAGACTGGGTAATGGAGTGAGAACCTCTACTACAACCGTGTTTATCGCTCATTCAGTATTCATGAGGTTCTATACAGTATAAAGACGCATATGTTGTGCATCTTTCAATGCTTTTGAAACACACTGATAGCAACTGAACACAGAAAAAAAATTATATTTTTGAAATGTGCTTAATTTTATTACCTTAAAATAAGTTTATTCTCAGCATTATACTTAAGAAATATTTTGTAAGTAATGTATTTTTAACCATGCTCCATGGCTTATTCTGATAACGTAGCCCTATATACATTTCTAGAGATTGCTAATTATCTAGCCAAAGGAACGTATGGCTGCATTTCGTCTTTACAGCGTTTCATGTCTGGAGGTCCAGCATGTTAATGCGGTGCTCGTGCACATCCACTGCTTTTCGCTGAGGACACTCGACTGCAGCTTTTGCTCCACTGCACCCACCTGTGCCTCCGGCCAAGTGGCTGCGCCAAGCATCGTCCTGTTCGCGCTTTGCGAATATATGTGGACCACACCCAGAGCTTTAGATCCTCTGACCAGCCCTTTGTCTGTTACGGTGGTCGGCAGAAGGGAAGTGCCTTATATAAACAAAGGTTGGCCCACTGGATAGTGGATGCCATCTCCCTTGCTTTTCAGAGCCAGGGTGAGCCGTGTCCCCCGGGGGTGAGAGCGCACTCCACTCGGAGCGTCGCATCCTCCTGGGCATTAGCACGCGGTGCCTCTCTGACAGACATTTGTAGAGCTGCTGGTTGGGTGACACCCTATACATTTGCAGGGTTTACATTCTGCGAGTGTAGCCGGTTTCCTCAAGGGTATTAGGTAACCCTTGGTGATTAAGGAAACGATTCGGTTGAGGCGTCGAAGCACGCTTGCTGCGCCACTCTCCCTAACCCGGAGATACGTGTGCTTTTTCAGTTTAGTTCCCCATTTTGGCGAACCCTGCAGAGTTCCTCCGAGGCCCCCAGCACCTGACTCAGCGGAGGAGTCAGGTGTTGGCCCGTTACGTTGCTGACATGCCCGCTGGTCAGCCCGCGCTCTGGGTATAGGTGCCTGCTATGCGTGATCCCCGCTGGCGATCCCATATGCTCACTCAGCCACGGTATAGTCCCCCCTTCTAGGCAGGCTCGTGTCTTCCCTCCCCGCTAACCATCCTTATACATCGACTCCCCATCCCTGGGCTAGTCCATAGGTTGTCACCAGGTCTTCCCTCTGGGTAGCAGGTGAGCTCCGCAGCGTCCTCCCTATCGGGACTGAACGCTTTTCCAACATACTGTCATATTAAAACCTATTTTACTGGGTTATTGCGACTCCCCGAAAAAATATAACTGTTCCTGAACAGATAAGTAAGGTAAGTAAGGGCCAGGGGACACGTTGGAAGACTGTGTCTCGGGGCGTTGTAGGTGCGCTTGCTCTACTGCGTGGCACACCCTTCGCCAGGGACGCAGTAAGGTTCTTTTGTTGTGGCGTTTTCCATAGATTTCCCCATAGTGGAAGTTTCCACATAGCATTGGAGTTCCCCATCCGAAGGGGAACGTTACGGTTACTAAAGTAACCCTTCGTTCCCAGAGGGGGGGAACGGAAATGCTATGTTCCTATGCCACAACGATTGTCCCTTAGCTGTTGAGCGTGAAAGTCTCTTCAGCTAGAAAAGGATGTCGAGCATGGCACTGGCTGCGTCTTTATAGCATGACTGATTGTCATTGAGGCCAGCTATGCACACTGACGCTGCCAACTCATTGGCATTTCATTGGCCCGTTTTTATACTCTTTCAGATAATTGGTTTTTGACGAAATCCCCATAGTGGAAGTTTCCACGTAGCATTTCCGTTCCCCCCCTCGGGGAACGAAGGGTTACTTTAGTAACCGTAACGTTTTTCTACATACATCTTTAAATGCTAATGAGCTGCTGTTTCCCTGCCCCTCTCTGAAGCTGCAGGATAAGCACAGCACACACCCACACCCACACACACTTAACCAAGCCTCAAGCTTCTGCTGACTTGCGTGTCTTTTTTCCAAGACTATTCTTACGCCTTGTCTGTGAGAACAAGGGAATATGTAATGTTCATTTATTCATATTTTCTTTTCGGCTTTATTAATCTGGGGTTGCCTCAGCAGAATGAACTGCCAACTTATCCAGCATATGTTTTACGCATTAATTGCCCTTTCAGCTGCAACCCATCACTGGGAAACATTCATACACACTCATTCACACACATACACTATGGAAAATTTTTAGCATAGGCTACCCAATTCATGTCTTTGGAATTGTGGGGGAAACCGGAGCACCCGGAGGAAACGCACACAAACACAAGGAGAACATGCAAACTCCACACAGAAAGGCAAACTGACCCAGTCGAGGCTCGAAGCAGCGACTTTCTTGCTGTGAGGCGATCATGCTACCCACTGCGCCACAGCATCACCCCAATATGTAATGTGTGGAAAAATACATTTATTAAACCATTTAATATATAAAGTAAAAACGACTACAAGTCAAGTATACAATGAAAACACTAGATCAGGGGTCATCTACTATATTTGTCAGAGGGCCAGAGTTTTACCAGACAGTCTCCTTGGGGGCCGGACTCCCAAGAACAGTCAACCACTAGCAATATTTTGCCTCAACTCAATTAGGCTAAGTCAAGTTTATTTATAGAGCACTTGAAAAACACAAAGGAAGTGACAGTAAAAGGTCTATTAATATGGCACCCTCAAAGACCATGAAACGCAAAGTTGATGTAGAAAACAGGTCCTTCAATGATGACTGGACTGAAAGGTACGCATTTATCATGCCAATCTACCGAAATGCATCAGTATGCCTAATTTGCAGCAAAACTGTTGCAGAAGAGTACAACCTGCGCCGTCACCACAACACAAAACATTCTAATTTCAAGGTTTCATATCCCGTCAGAGGCCCGTAAGAGTAAAATTGCCAAATTGAAATGTCTGCTCCCGTGCAAGTGGCATTATTACTCGAACTTTAACTGATCAAAAGAGAGTGATGTGTGCATCCCTGCAATCTGCTTGGGTGCTTTGCAGACATAACTGCCCTTTCACAGAAAGTGAGATTTTGGATTTGCGCGTTCACCGTCAGCTCAAGCGGAGAATTCTCCACAAACGCGGTAAAAATGCTGCCATTGGTCGAGGCGGCAATTCAGAGCCAGCTGGCTAAAATTAAGGCCGCAGGTCACATGAAGGCGGCTCTGCATGGTGCTGAAAGCCTGAGCGTATTTTGGGTATCTTGTCCCATGTGCTCACCATGTTCGGTTCAACCTACACCTGTGAGGCTGCATTCTCTAAGATAAACTCGATAAAAACACACGAGAGGAACCGACTGTCAACCTTTGAAGGACTGTTTGCGCATAAGGGGTAGAAGCGAAATGTAACTTTAGCCATTGATTAGGCACTGTGAGTAGCCCCTTTCAGCATTGTGATTTGAATTTAAGCCCACTTAACGTTTCATTTGACGTGCGAACATTATTTGTGACCTATTTTGTTCTGTTTATTTACCATGCTATTTTAAGTTGTGCCAGATTGTTTTTCCTCCTTTTTTTAGTCCCGAAGAGTCTGCTAGACTTAGAAATAAAAAAATAAAGAAAACAAATGTTAAGTAGGGGTATGCGAAAAAAGTTTTACGTTCGTTTTTTTTAAACCCGTTTGAAACAATAAATGCTTAACGCCGCAAAGTCTGTCTGAGTCGGTCTTCATTTCGGAGTGTAGACTAAATATAGTCATAAATGGTGGTTATTCTGACAAGAGACTCAGTTGTTATTATTTTTAGTTGCTTTAATATGCGCTTTAATTTTCTGTTTGATCCTCGCAATTTTGGAATGCAGTCGCGGGCCAGATTGAACGGCTCAGCGGGCCGCCAGTTGATGATCAGTGCACTAGATAATAACAGAGATATCTGCTACTGGCCATGACACTTTGACAGATTTATTGGTATCAACTCAAATTTACATACTCTAGAAAAAATGACAAGTCAGTCTACAACACCTTTACAAACTAAAGAAGAATAAAGAAGAGTAATAAACACACTGATGCACACTGTTTGTTGGGTATTGTGTATTTATTGTGTAGTTTAAGTAAGTGTTAAATTAAATGTATAAAATGTACATCACAATTTTGCTCTGACCAAAGCGGCTTGAACACACCTGACAGTATAATTACAACTTGTAAATACAAATTTACCAGGGGGACTTGGACACAGTACACATGTAATTTATGAATGTGCAGGTGTAGAAGTCTGGTATCAACAAAACCACAGGGAAGCAACAGATGAAACCAATTGAATAAATGCTTTTAATCATATATGAGTTGATCTTCAAGGAGTCTCTGGTATTTTCATGAGCATAATGTGTAGTTATGGGAACTGCTAGCATAAACAGCCTCAAATATCAAAATCTAAAAATATCTCTTCTTCATATGGTGGGCATAATCCCCAGCAAGTCACAATGGTATAAAAAGGACAACAAATACTCTAGCCTCTAATATCCCAGGGAAGTAAGGTTTACCTGCACAGCTCCTTCTACTGTAGGGGGTCTCTGTTGCATTTCACCATGTAAACCTCAACCCCAAATCCCTTCAGCTATATTCACCTTACTCCAGCTGTTATTCAAACTGGCATTTCTGGCATGAGAAAACGGTCATATACCTATGGAGTGCAGTCCTACAATAGTTTTTGTTTTGTTTTATTTCGGCTAGAATAAAAGCATTTTTTATTATTAAAAACCATTTTGAAGTCAATATCATTTTCCCCTTTAAGCAATATACTTTTTGACTGTCTAAAGAACAAACCACTGTTATACAATGACTTGCCTATTTAGTATAACTTGCCTAGTTAACCTAATTAACCTAGTTAAGCCTTTAAATTGCACTTTCAAGAGTTCACACTTAGCTGATGATTGATAATAAAGCGTGTTTGGCATGCTGTCCAGGGAGAGAGTACTGAGCTCTGAGGTTCCTCAAGCCTGGGGTTCCCTCCAGTTTAACTGGGAGAGATGGGAGTCCGAGCTCAGGTAGATGTCGAGAGTTTCCCTCAATTTATTCTTTCGACCTGTTCTTTGATTACTAAAGTTTATGCAATGAAAGCTTAGTACTAAATGCATTTGCAGTCTTTGCCATATGCCCTTGAGCAAAATTGTATTGTTTACATTTTTTCACTTATATTTTTAGATTATAATATATGTGTAATTGTATTTATTGTAATTTATTAATATGCTAGGCACCTTTAGGGTCTGAAGGTAACGCAATTTCAATTCTCTGTATTTCCTGTACATGTGGTTAAATTGACAATAAAGCTGACTTTGATATACGGTGCCAATTTTGTTTATTTAATTCACTTATACCGCATGTCTTTGGACTGTGGGAGGAAAACCATGCGAGCAAAGGGAGAACATGTAAACTCTGCACAGAAACACAAACTGACCCAGCTGGAACTTGAACCAGCGACCTTCTTGCAGTGAGGCAACAGTGCTAACCATTGAGCCGCTGTGTCGTCCTATCCTGGATTAATCTAGGAAAAAGGGGAGAAGTTGGGGTGGATGGGGCATTACTCAAGATGACATGGGCTAAGATGAGAAAGTCTGGTTATTTTTGTGCATTTGGGTTTATCTGATTGGCTAATGTGGGACCAGCTGTGGTCAATCATATGCACACAATCCTCTCGAAATTAGTTAAGAAATAAATTTCACTTAAGCTGAATACCAATGTTATGAAAAATATCTAGTAAAACAAAAAGCAATAATACTACTACTACTAATAATAATAAATACATTTAATAATCAAAATATATTAATACAAATAATAATAAAAGAATCCGTTACTAGAAATTAGTTATTAAAATATTGTACAGAAATGTATTAAATGATTTCTGTTAAACAGAAATTGAGGAGAAATTATACATGGGGCTAATAATTCTGACTTTAACTGTACACTCTCAAAAATAAAGGTATGCGGGCTGTCACTGGGGTGGTTTTCAAAAGGTACACATTTGTACTTAAAGGGTCCATATTGGTATTTTGTACATTTTTGTACATTTTAGGTACTAATATGTAGCCTTAAGTTATTAATATCTATGTTGTAATATGCACGCGCATCCTGAATGTTTACAAACCGGTATTTCGCCTGTAGCATAAAAAGTTGACAGAGCAGAGATCAGGGTCTCATAATGGAGTTTATAATCGTAAATAAGCAGAAAACACCTGTCAGCGTATCATAAACGGTTCTTCAGCGGATGCTAAAAAGTGTGAAGTGACACCCCTATGTTACTTTATGCATCCAAGCCAGTAGGTGTCAGTATAAAGTCTATTACAACCACACAGAATAAGTGTCCTAAATATATGGTTTGATCATTAAACATGACACTTTAAAGTGAACCCAAGTTAAGGGAACAACATGTAATGTGTTAATAGATGCATTTAAAGTATTTGTAGCAGATTTTCACAGAGTAACTGCAAGCAAATTAACAGAAGCGAAAGTTGCCAAAATGTGTTCGTCTAATTAAAAGTACTCAGCGGCAAGGGGCTGGAAAGGAAAGCCAATATTTCTTTTTAATGTGGTCACTCTTAACAGGATCTAATGAGATCTGACGATCAGTCATTACAAGAAAAAGGAGTTTACTTCAAAGCACCTCAGACACTAATGAGGGAGGCAAACGTTATGCCACGATAGCAGCCTACAATGAGGTGTGAGTGTTGAAGTCTGAATACACCCAGGCTTTCTGATATATTTCATGCAGCGCTTGCAGATAACGTTCATTAAAAATGCATGAAGGCATCAATAAACACGATCATTTGCATATGACGCAAAGCAACAACTTTTGATCATTACACATTTGGTTTTATTTGACGTGGATGTGCTTAGCAAGGTAAATGTGGGGAAAGCGAGTGGAAAATAAAATGGAAAATACAAAATTGAACGTAAAATGGGAAAATGGTCAAATAAATTATTCTGATATGTATTAAAAGCCATAATGTGGGTTTATAATGTCTCCAGAATGCTAGCTTTGGACTTTCTTTTTATTTATTTTATGAGCATGTACTTTATAAATGCTCTCATTTTCAGTTCTATCATTGGTTTTTTGCATGTCAACATTTTTTAAGGTTTGGTCTAATTTTCTAGCCTCTAACTAGCAACCTTTGGGTTCAGAACTGTTACGGCATAACTTGTTATATATTGGAGAAATGTCATGCCGATCAGAGGGGGGAAGAAAAACAGCAAAGCTGAGATTTAATCAAAAAGATTAATAACAGATTGGCCGGCTGTGTTTAAATCTACTGCACTCCAGCAGTTTTAATAGGATCAGAGACATGGGGATTCACTGCTTGTAATGTTGAGGTAGAATAAAATGCAGTTAATTGCACCACTGTCACCCATTAAAATGCAGTAATGGGGTTCTGTACAATCTTCCCTGCAAAGCTCTTGCCGTCAAAAAGCATTTACCTTTTCAACAACGCTAAAACACAGCCTTTATGGTCTCACAACACCACCCATAAATGATTCAGTCCTCTTTCTGACACCAAAATACCCACATGAAATGTCTGCAGTGTGAGAAATTCATCAACTGGATATGTTTTTCTCTCGTAAAATCATCTGACACATTTTTACAGTGCATTTTGTGTCAAAAATACTTCCCAGACGGAAGCAGAAATAAAGCTATTCTTATGTACAGATGTCCAGTCGTGTTAAACAATGTGTGGGTCTTTTGAAGCCACTTGTGAAATAATTTAAGAGAGGATGTTTTTTATAAGAGGATATACAGTATACCAGAACTCAGGCACAAGCTCTGGAACATGAACCGTGTTAATTATAATTGAGTATATTTGAAGAACACATTGCAAAGAACATTAGGAGGATGAAATGAGCTGAATGGAAATATTGAATGCGAGTAAGCAGGTTGGTGGAGTGTTGAAAGTTTGCTTACATTAAGGTTTACGCTTCATTTTTATATTTATTTAACCATATTTTGAACACAAAAAAGATGAAAAGTGACAAACTCCTTCTTGAAGGATGATATTTATATTAATCTCATGTAATTATCATTACATGCATGTTTTGTCGTTTTCTTGCTGTTATATCTACTAATTTTGGAGTTATTCATCAATATGCACAAAAAGCACAACCTTTTGGGTCAGCTTGATTTGTATTTCTGCCCACCTGATGTGAGAACTACCAATCAGAGAGATTACCAAAGCTCAATCTGAATGTCAAGGAAAGGTGATTTTCTTTGATTTGCAAAGTAACTTTAAATGTGGCATGGGTGTCAGTGCCAAATGGGCTGGCATTTCAGAAACAGCAATTTGTGTCGATTTGAACCAAAATTTTAACAACTGAAAGAGAAACTGTCAAAAAGACTCTTCTGAGACAAAATTGGTTTCAACTTGGTACATAATATAATGTCCTGTGAATACTCTCAGCACCCAATCCAACCAAAGTATGTAAAACTTGTGAGTTTAACATGCTGTGTATTATAAATGTACATAAAAAGTATCCTGAAAAACATTAGCAATAATCAAATGGAAGATCTTTTTAAATTAATTTATCTTTATTGACATAAAGATAAATTTCATACGAATTCGTACGATCTAATTCGTACAATTTAGTACGAGTTGCTCATCCCCCAATGACGGTTGGGTTTAGGGGTGGGGTTAGGTGCCACACCTCCTTTTTAAAATCGTACAATTTCATAAAACTGAACTCGTACGAATTCGTACAAATTAGCCACTAAACTGACAAAACGTAAAATACTTACATTTTCTCGTGAGAGCAGGCTGCTCTGTTAGTGTCGTTGGACCTCTAAGGATAAACATTCTCCTGAATAAGCTTGAAAATTATGTTGATATTACTGAAACTGCATTGTCATGGTTCAAATCATGCCTAACCAATGATCAGTTTGTATTAGTTAATGAAGATAATATATACAGATCAACTAAGGTACACTTAGTAACACAAGGCTCAGTTCTTGTTGCTTTTTACATTATACAGTACATGCTATCCCTCAGGTGCATATAGCAACCGGCGGTGGGGGGGAGGTGATCTGCTGCCGGGGAAATCGTGATTCTGCTGCCGGACTCCCCAGCACTTTTTTTTTTTTTTTTTTAACAGAGAACCAATATTTCTGACCATGTTCTAAAAAATTGGGTTAAAAATAAAAAAATGGGTGAAAAAAATTGAGAAAGAAAAAAAATTGCAAAATTTGTTTAAGATGTAATTTGTATTAACTGGTTTGAACTGAAATGTATCATGTACATACATATATATATATATATATATATATATATATATATATATATATATATATATATATATATATATATATATATATATATATATATAATTTTATCTTGGATAATAAAGTAAATCCAATAGTCTTTAGAATAAATCGTAAGGAGTCATAGTTAGTCACCTTCAACCTGACTGATCAAGCAGCATTGAAGAATATACATCAAGAATGGCACAAGGTTAATGCATTGCTGCTTTTACCACTCCACAGTTCACGTACATGATTCTTGGAAATATGCATTTATTTGATCTGTTAATAACTTATACCTTGTACACCAACTCTGTGGTCATAAACCATGAGTCTCCATATGTAATCATGAATATTTAATTATTGCTTGATGGAGAAACCACAGAAAAGCTTTGAAGCTGATTTGAAGATTTCTTTGGTTTACATTTCATTGGGAACACATTGTACCAAAAAAATAGATGGAAAGAACCAAATTTAAAGTAACTAATGTAAAACATTTACTTTTTTTTACTTTGTTTATCTGCATTTAATGTGACAATCAATAAACATTGATTAACGTGCAACTGTGGTGCTAAAATATTAAAATCTTCCTATGATAATCTTAAAATCCATATGTTGGGTCAAAGGAGTTTGGCAAAACATTTGGTCCCACTTTGTATTGTGTCGCTTCTACCTGTGAGCTTACACGGTAACTAGAAGTGACTACAGTGTATGTACACACTGATACATAGTATTTACTTGTGTAATACTGGTGTAACTACATACATGTAACAACACACTGAATAGTATGTGCAAGTTGAAATGTGTAACAGAACATTGGTAACATTAAAAGAGTACACATCTGTAACAAAAATTGCATAATTGCATTGTGTAACAACATGTACTTGCAGGTGTTTTCCCACTTCCACACCTGTTTGCATACCATGTACTTCTGATCACTGTATTAGAATGGCAGAACTAACACTGCATTAGAAGGTTTCACTTTGTGATACCAGTGTAAATACAGGGTAAATCTGCAGGAACTGTCCACTCAATATAAAGTGTAAAATGGTCACAAATGACTGTGTAATATATAAAACCTAAGCATTTGTGCAACTGTTTAACAACAGCAAACTTCTGCCAAAAAAGATAAGTGTATATAGAAATAAACAATGTTTATATGTTGTTTTAAGGTAATTGTAGAATCACATCAGTAATTCTCATTAAAGGGGTAGTTTACCAAAGATTGTGTTATTAATGTTCTGTTACACATTTGAACTTACCCATACTATTCAGTGGGTTGTTACATGTGTGTAGTTACACCAGTATTACACAAGTAAATACTATGTACCAATGTGTACATACATTGTAGTTACATACTACTTACACATCTAGTTACCTTGTAAGTTCACAGGTATAAGCGACAATATAAAATGGGGGCCTTTTATTGAAGGAATAGTTCAGCCAAAAAAACAAAACTTCATAACTCACTATATAACTATCCTCAATCTATATGACTTTCTTCTTTCAGACAAACACAGTCAGGTTGAAATTCCGTCATCACAAACATAGCTCAGTGATTTAGTGTTTCCAAAATCCATCATTCCAATGACCATTTGCAAACAACATCACAATCGTGTGTGGTTGGAACTCCCAACTAGATGTGTAGTTTGATGCAGTGTTTGCTAATTGTACATTACATACAACAAATAGAAGAAAATATATATTTTTGTACATTTTATTGTATGACTATATATCTGATTTGTATATAAGATTAGGCTACGTGTTATTATGAGGAGTTTTATCTTTAGTTTACAATAGAAAAAAAGATATATTTTCAATACATACACGGTTAACGTTATTTTTGTGAATTACACAGTATTTAACTGTCATATGAACTGAATTTTACTGTAGGACAGTTATGCAGTATATTACTGTATTTTATAGTTGCACTGCAAAAATTACTGTATATTTTACAGTAAATATATACAATACTGTAAATAGATATAGTACAGCAAGATGCATGGTACTGTAAATATAATACAGTTTTGTGTTGTAATTGATTTACAGTAAATTACTGGTGAACTGCTGGCAGTAAGTTACTGTAGAATCTACAGGAAATTGTTAAGTGTACATGTGTAGTGGGTTGCGTTGTTTTTTGGGAAACTAAGTCCAGAGCAATTAAAAATGTATCCTGGTTATTCCATGCTGCAAATTAATGTTGAATAGTGTTAAATGTGGTCCTTTTGTCGAAATGTGCATAAATCCACCATAAAATTAGCTCATAAGTCATAAAGAGGATAAAAAAAATGAAGCGTCTTATGAAGCGGATCAATTTGTTTAACAAAAACTTATTTCAAATTATTTTAATTATAAGCTTAAGTCACTGACTTCCAGTGGCTGCCAAATATCCAGTCTTGCAACTTTTTGGCTGATTTCTGACTATATAATGACATATAATATTGTTATTTACTGCTATTTACTGATATTACCCTAACCATAAGTAAGTTAGGAAACTTTTGTAGTCAAGAATTCTTCTTAAGCAAAATATTTCTAAAAAGATTACAACAAGACAAAAATAATCTTCTTAAAAAAATATTATAATAAGATATAAAAGAAAAAATAAAATGCACGAAACTCCAAATGATTTTTCAAAATCTACATTTTGGAACATTTACTGTAGTGGTTTCTTAACTTTTTCTGAGGAAGATTTTTTATTATTTGTGAATCCAAATCCAAGAAGATTTTGAATAAACATTCACATTACTGGAATAATATCTGCTCGTATAGTAAACTTGCCAGAAAGCTCTAAGAGCATTCCCTGTGAGCTGGGAGGATGAAGGCCACTATTTAGATTGACTGTCTGACTCCTGCTGGCAGTTTTCTCTCCAGTCTTTTCCAAACAGCTGAGTTCCAGTTTTATCAAGAATTCGAGAGAAAACCAGACATGTGGGCTGGGAAAAAACGCGTTTCGAGGAAGCCCGCTGTTCTCTCTCTTCTTCTACTCAATAAGCTGTACCATGAGGCATTTATGAAAAGCTTTTAGAGATGATCAACCCACTGGAGCTATTTATTCACCATGCCATTTGCTGCAGGGGTCTGTTTGAATACACTATACATTTTCATAACCGTCTATAGTTGAGCGCAAATGCAGGCCGGTTTTTGTTGCCTGATGAAACTTACAGCCACAAAACAAGATGGTCATAAGCAAGACTGCAAGATGGCTGATAACTGTTTGGTCGTTCACAAACTACTTTCCGACAGATTTACAGAGCTTGCTAGAATCACTCAATACAAGGCAAATACAAGGTTGTGTGTGTTTGTTCACTTGTGATGAATTCTCATGCATTGTGATGAAAATTCCTTCTTAACTGATTTTTTTCAAGCTACATTTATTATATTAGGTCAGATATGCTTTTTTTGATTTTGATCTAATATTTTTTTGTTTTTGTAGATTTTTATATATGTGGAAAATATATATATATATATATATATTTTTTTTTTTCCACATATATATATATACATACACACTCTAGAACAAAATCTTAAGACCGGGGGACACATTACAGTTATTCACATTTTGCACGGGTAGATCATAATCTGATTGTAAACACTGCTTTAAAATACCCAAAGAAGACAGGTGCAAAAGCCAAAAAACTGAGAATTGGCAATTTATTGAAAAAAGCATTTAAACTCAAATAGGCTCAAATCAGCTGATTAAAAGTTAAGACCATAGGCCAAAAAAACTAGACAACAGAGCTAAAATTGTTAAAAAGGACTCTGAAGTGATCAACAAGAATGGAGGTGCTACTCACTACTAACACTCGTTTCGGCATGCTTGATAGAAGTGTTTCCAGGAGGCTGGTGGTAACGTTGCTTTATGTAATTAAGATGGCTTCAAGAAGGTCACCCACGCTCTGGCTTTTTTGTAAACTTCCCATTGAGAACATTTGGGGATGGATGCCAAGGGATTTAAATCAGGGGAGCATGCAGGATGGTCCAAAAGAGCAACGTTATTCTCCTGGAAGAAGCGTTTTTTCAGGCGTTGTGAATTGCAGCGTTGTCTTGCTGAAAGATCCAGTCATTACTGCAACATGTCTACATAATCAGCAGCCGTTTCGCGCTCCTGCACAACCTGAAGCTCAATCTTACCATTGAAGGAAAAAGCACCCCAGATCATGATGGAGCCCCCACCAGAGGCATCGATAGACCCAATTCACTGGGGCACGTGCCTCAGTAAAAATCTCCAGTGCCCCAGTAAATGCATTGAGGTATGATTTACTTCACATGCAAGTGAATTTATTAAGAGTGGTAAATCCGAAATAAAGACGTTATTTTCTATGTGCAACCAAACCAACGCTGGTGAAGGCAGTGCAATCAAGCAAACTGACGCATCTCCGTATGTACCGCACGCGCTGCTCTTCTGCCAGTGCGAGTCCCAGTAGTTAACATGCGCTCCAAAAAAAAGTAGGCAACTTGCTGCTCACGCACCGCTCATGCGTTGTAAAACCGGCGTAACAACCTTTTTGTTTTGCAAGTCGACAAACTAAAGTTTAAACAATATGATGGTGATCTTACCAAGCATGCCTCCTGATAGATTTTTTTGTATGAAGCAAAAAGGATGGATGAGGAGTCAGAGAGGTAAGACTTAATAAACCTAACATTAATTCTCTGCCATGTGTCAACTCTAAGACAATGGATAATTCTATAAAACATATTTTTGTATTCTATTGAAATGTCTATAGAATTTCATTCAAATGAAATTAATATTTATGCAAAAGATTTCTTAAATGATCTTAGCATATCACTCCAGTTGTTTCTTAACATTGTTTTCCAGTTACATTTAAGATTATTTAAAATAATAATTGTATAATAACAAGAATACTATTATTTATAATAAATATTTATAAAAAATATAATAATATCGATCTATCTATCTATCTATCTATCTATCTATCTATCTATCTATCTATATCTATCTTTCTATATATATATATATATATATATATATATATATATATATATATATATATATATATATATATATATATATATATATATATATATATATATATATATATATGGGGGGAGGGGATGCGTGCCCCAGTAGAGCTTTATGTCTAGCAACGCCCCTGGCCTCCACCACTGTGCCGTGTTGAAAACATCTCCTGTGGTATCTCCTTTTCATGCCAGTAGCGTTGGAAGCCATGAGGACCATGCAGGTAAAAAATTTTTCCATCAGAGAACAAAACTTTCTTCGACTTTTCAATGTCCCATGTTTGGTGCTCCCTTGCAAATTCCAAACAGGCAAGTTTGTGGTGTAGGAGAAGACATGGCCTTTGAAGACCTTTTTTGTTCTTTAAGCCCTTAAAGATGTCATCTTATGGTTATTGGGCTACAGTCAGCATCAGTAATAGCCTTAATTTGGGTTGAAGATCTGCCTGTGTCTTCTCGGACAGCCCCGTCTGATCCTCCGGCTCAGTGCAAGTGAATTTTTTTGGGTCCACTTGACTTTGTTCCATAACGCTCAGGATCTTTCAAGAAATTTTAAATGACTGTCTTACTGCGTCCAACTTCAGCAGCACTGACGCACTGTGGGAGTTCTTGCTTGTGCAGCTCAACAATCCTGCCATGTTCAAAAAGAGAAAGCCTTTTTGCCCTTGCCATCTAGAGATCATTAGAGTGTTACAGGCCGAAGTTAGCCGACTTACAGCAAAGCCAGTTTTGCACAGAATTGAACTTTAAGGCTATGGACCTATACTTTTGATCAGCTTATTTGAGCCTGTTTAAATGCAAATTTCATTTAATTGCCTACTCTCTGTCAGTTATGTGTTGCAACTGTGTCTTCATTTGGCATTTCAAAGCAGTACTTACAACCTGATTATGATCCACCAGTGCAAAATGTGAATACTTCAAATGTTTGCCCCGGTCCTAAGATTTTGTTCAGTAGTGCATGTCCAGAAAACCAATGTTTGGATTAAACTGATGGATTAATAATTGTATTGACAAATTTAACCCAACGTTTAATTGAGTTTATCCATATTTTGGATTCTTTAAAACCAAAGTTAGGGTTTAAACAACCAAGTTTGTTTATAGAAAACCCTAATGTATGTTTGTTTTTGTTTTTTAACAGCAAAAGCCTGCAGTCTAAGCACAGCTTTAATGTTTTTTAATGTTTTTCTTGAGAACACAGTCTCTTTAGTTTATTACTTAAATACAGTGATTGATGAAGCATGTTATTTGCATCATTAGGGAAGCAGTATGTGCACAGACATTTCCTTGCTGCCTGCACCTTTTGTACCGTGTTTAAAAGTTGGCTGTATAGGCTCAAAAAAGAAGAGGCAATAATTGAATTAGATTGGGATGACATATTACTGATGCCTTTAGTCATGAAAATGTTATGTTTTATTTATTTTTTGGTGAAATGATGTTTATAATAAAATCAGGGGTCGGCACTCAAATGAAAATGAAATGCCACAGAATAAACTGCCTATGTTTTATGCAGCAGATGCCCTTTCAGCCACAACCTAGCACTGGGAAACACCCATACACTCTTGGATTCACACACACACACACACACGCACGCACACACGCACGCACACACGCACGCACACACAACAGCTAAATTAATTTTTAATTCCCCTGTACCGCATGTCTTTGGACTGTAGGGGAAACCAGAGCACCCACAGGGAGAACATGCAAACTCCACACACAAATGCGAACTGGGGCTCGAACCAGCGATCTTCTTGCTGTAAGGCGACAGCACTACCCACTGCGCCACCCTGTCACCCACATGATGTTTTTATTAAAATAATTTTTATTTTAAGGCATGTTGTGCAGTAAATCAGAATAGTTTATTTACTATATATTATTGTTATTATTATTAATGAATACATTTTTTATCTCTCCAACTGTCAGTACTCAGTTATTCAGCCATGATCACTAAGGACCATCTTTTCAGCTAAATAAATAAATTAATTAATAAATTAAATAAATACACTTTTCTTTTAAGTGTGCAGCTATAGACATACTGTATTCAGCAACTTGGAATTGTTATGGTACTATAATTACTAATGTAATTAATGTAATATAATTACTAACTAATAATGTATAATTACTAATTAATCTACTAATGATACATTAAACTGACTGACCTTTCTCTAAATTCTCTATATCAGCAACAATCGTCATATCCTGCTTTGATGCTTTCCTTTACCTTTTTCCTTTTCTTTTCATTTAAGAGGTGGGTTACTGGAGAGCTCTTGATATAATCTTTTAATTATCTTTTGCACCACAATGCGTCATTTAAATTATATATATAAAAATGGCGGTCTGGTTCATGAATCTGATTGGCTGATAGCTGTTCAATAATATTCTGTAAATAACAGCACTCATACAGCCTCTTCACCCTTGTGCATTGAACTTAAGAAATTCAGCTGACTGCTTTCTCAGCACATTTCATAGGTGTGACTTTCTTGTTAGGCACTTTTCACAGATTTTTTACAATGTAACGGTTCCCACAAGAACTCAACACCTCAAACTTTTATTTATCCATCAATAACACTCTTTTCTAGACATTTACCATTTTATGTTCAAACCCATTTAAGCCTTTTCTTATTTGCCAGGTTGCCATCTTGATTTTCAGATGAAGTTCGTTGTTTTCCGTTCAACAAATCTGCCTTCTGATCAAATACTGGGACCCTGCATGTATTTGTCTTCTAACAAATATGTGCATCTAATTTCTCTTTTTGTCCTCCAGTTTACTTTCGACTAAGACAAAATTAGCATATTTACTGTATGTGCTGCACAGGATTTTATTGCATAAAAGAACAATAAACAAAAATAAATAAATAAACAAAATTGACACCAAAGTCTAAACTCAAAGAAGTGTAGCCAAAATTAAACCAAAGAAATGCAAAATGTATTCAGGACTCCAGCAACTGAAAAGGGCTTTGTATTGCAATATCCACAGCTCATTAAATAGCACAGCTGTTTGAAAAAGGTCCCAGGAAAACGAAATTAGCACATGTGAATGATTTCTTAAGGGTTTTGTAACTCATTGCTACCCTGTGCTTGATTGCATTGTTACTAAATATGAGGCTATCACAGATAAACATGTATTTTACATTTATGTCTAGCAGTAATGAAAAATAGGCACTGTGTTTTTACCATTTAAATGTGACAGTAACATGTTACTCAAAGGGGTATTCTTAAGATGGCCATGAACCCTTCGTATTGATGACATACTGAATATGTCTCATTTCATGAGGAACTATTTTACGTTTTGTCAGTTAAGTGGCTAATTTGCATGAATCCATACGAGTTGAGTCGTACTAAAATGTACGATTTTAAAAAAGGCGTGGCATCCAACCCCACCCCCAAACCCAACCATCATTGGGGGATAAGCAAATCGTACAAATGAGATCGTAGGAATTAATATGAATTAGCCACTGTATAAAAGTTACAAATTGGAATGAGATTATGTTGGAATATGAAGGAAATTGTATGCTTGCTTATGAAAACTATTATTACGTCTTTCACTTGTTTATGTAATTTTGAATGCAACGATGACAATGCGTGAGCATGAACGCATTATAAACTGTCTTGAGCCCCTTTCACACAGTGATACCGGTAAGTATCCAGAAAATTACCAGAACGACTTTACCAGTATATTCAAAAAGCGCTGTTCACACACCCATTCCAAAATACCGGTAAATTCTGACATCATTAACGAGAAATGACTTCCAAACGGCTACACTTGTGTTTGTAAACATAGAAGGGGTTGGCCTTTTGTTGATGGTTGATGGTACAATATGTGTGTGCTGTGCCCATTGGCTGCTTCACGTGCACATGCGCAACTGAAGCAGAACTTGAAGGTAAACAAACAACGGTTTATCATAAGCATTTTATCGATAATCTTTTCCACAGTTGGCATTAAGAAGGAACATAGAAACATTATCTGAGTGTTCTGATTGGCTGGAGGTAGACGTCTTACATTAGCGCATTCTAGACGTGAATGCACTCTTTCCGGCAATCTTCCTTCTGCGTTCACACAGCACAGCATTCCGGAAAATTACTGGTAATGTTACAACTTCTCTTTTTATAAATTGCCAGAACGAATTTACCGATATTTTCAAAAAGGACCTTTTCACACATACAGACCCTTCTGGAAAATTGATGGTAATTTTCTGGAAAGGTCTGTATGTGTGAAAGGGGCTTTGGTCTTTCTCATGAAAACTTGACATTACCAAGACAGCATAATTTGTCATAAATCTGTCATAAACATGATTGTCATATTGTTATTGTAATTGCGTAATGAACATTTTTACAGATTTTCTGATGTTTTTTTACAGGAACACACTGAAATTGTCATTAAAATGTCTCATTATTAAAATGAAAATTCACAAAAATGTGTTTACTTTGAAATGTAGTTTGGAGCAACAGAGTAATTACAGTACTGTCTGGGCTAGGGCAAACTGAACTGGTGCTCTAAGCAAACAACGATCATGCCGCCCTCAACCCAAAAGTCAAAAAGTGACCGGTTCGCAAAAGTAAAGACCAGCGGTGAAAGTAAGGACCGGGGGTGGGGGTGGGTTGTGGGAGAGGTGTTGGGGATGAAAGTGAGGACCGGGTAGGGGGGGCAGGGTGGCTGAGGACTGTAGATAACCTTAATGTAATCTGTACAGTGAATTTTGTTATTCGATGCGCCACCTGCTGGATGTTTTGTGAAGCACAACACATTTATTTCAATTCCAAGGGCATTGACAGCATGCTGTGGCTAGCCGCAGAAGGAAATGAGGCAAGCCGTGGTAAAAAACACACATTTTTAATAGCCACATCTGTACCACTGGTTTCTGGAGATAAGTAAATTAGAATACCCATGTGACCTCAGCAAACAACAAACAAGCTTCTACAATTATGAAAATCAACTAACAGTCAAATATGAGGTCCTAACATAACCAAAAAATAACAATATCACAGTAATCACAATTTATCCATGCCAAAAAGGTGATTAAAAGCTCACAAAGCCTTAACAACAAGTGAGCAACATTGCTGTAAATGATTGTGTATCATGGAAATTATTTGGTAGTCATTATATTATCAGGTTTAATAAGGATTATACAACATGATTTTTAAGTGGAAAAAGGGATTTAGACTGTTTTTTTCAAAATTTAGATTGTTTTGTTAGTTATGTAAATAAAAAAATTATAGTTAATCATTTAAACCCACTAATTTAACCAACTTAATTTTAACAAGCCCACATATTTAATTTATTTTACAATTTGCAATGTTAAAAGTGCTACAGTCAAAATATCATATTTTCCTATGCTTCAACTGGATAAACAACATGGAAGCATGGGCCTATGCCTTGTATCAACAGTTCTGCTCCTACAGTAGTTGTGTAATGGTGTGGGGATTGTTTTCTTGACACGATTTGGGCCATTTCAGTATCATCCAGGCATTATTTAAACACCAAAGCCTACCTGCCAATTGTTGCTGACCATGTCCATCCCATTATGACCACAGTGTATTTATTTTGTGATGTTTAATTCCTGTAGGCTAAAACGCAATGTCACAAAGCTTAAATCATCTCAAACTGGTTTCTTGATCATGAAAGTGATTTCACCTCGAATGACCTCCACACTCACCAGGTCTCAGTCGGTGATGCCTCGCTCAAAGTGACCTCAATCACCTTTCTTCTCTATTCTGATGCTTGGTTTCAACTCCAGGTTATAATCTTGATCACATCTTCATGCCTAAATGCATTGAGTTGCTGCCCTATGATTGGTTGATAATACATTTGCATTAGCAATCAGGTAAAAACCTGTATGATTGACGAAACTGACTGTATATTATATTTAAAAAAGGAAAACATTCATTCATTTTTCTTCAGCTTAGTTTCTTTTTCAGAGGTCGCCACAGCTGAATGAACTGCCAACTATTCCAGCATATGTTTACACAGCGAATGCCCTTCCAGTCGCAACCCAGTTCAGGGAAACACCAATACACACTGATTAACACACACACTGATACACTAAGGACAATTTAGATTACCCAGCTCTTATAGAGTACCCAATTTACTTATAATTTGTAGTTTCCATTCAAATTAACTATTTTCAGTCAATACATAAAATAGTTACATATCCACATGAGAACGAGTTGATAATTCAGCATCCTTTCAGTTACTGCATCAACACAACAGTTTCCCCTGAAGGATTGACCTGTGACTGAAGAGGGCCTGTTTGCGTACATCCTGCAGAGGATTTGCAATCAGTTAGTACTCATGTGTAGACAATGGCTTGGGAGACGGAGTTATCTGAGCGGATGGGACGGAGACCTGTCGAGACTTACTGCAGGGGGTTCAAAGTGTAAATGAGGTGCCAAAGCTGCTGACTGCAGCAGAAGGATTGGCTCTGTTCTGGAGAGATAGAGCCACAGGAATTAAAAGAGCATCTGTCAGACCGAATGAGACCCGAAAGAAGGCTCTTAAAGCTGGCAGATGATTGTAAATATCCCTGAGGGTTTATGCCACTCCGGGCATTTTTAACCCAAACGTTTAAACCTGGAGAAAAATCTGGACATATAGAAAGTCTGGCTGTACAGTAGTCTGTGGAACATTCAGGATGAGGCAATGCTGAGCATTTTCACCACAAAATTGCATAATAATAAAGTATGAGATGATATATGAAAATATATACCCTTTTTCCTCCCTCACTTCACAATTAACAAACTTAAATCCACACACACTTCACAGCTGTGAATCTATGGTTATGATAGAAAAGAATTCATCTTAACTTATTCAGGGTTTCTGAATTACATTGCAACTTGGGGCACACTCATATTAGGTACAGTTGCCTTGAATCGTTGCTACAATTGTCCCCCCTCCTCTATCTCCTGACGGCCTACACTCACACTGCATTTTGCCTTCTGAATGATTACGTAACCGATGATGCGACTGTTCAGTTTAACAGGAAGAGAAGCGCTCTCGCTCAGCACAGTGGACATTGCTTTAGTTATATTGTTTTGTATTATTTTTAATGGTTCGGGATGTAGAGATCCACAACTTTTGACATTTGTGATGAATAGGTCCACAACTTTAGACACTCATAAATTATAATAAAAGTTCTCGTGCTGCACATATTAAGAGATTTGTTAAGGTGCAGCTGTCGTGTAGCGAGGAGTTTGAATCTTTAATAAACTATGACAGTTCATGTTCATTGAAAAGTAAGAATGATTAATAAATTCATATGAAATAGTCAGTTAAAAGTGATGTGTCTTCAGTTTCGGGCTTTCGTGCTTTGCACTCACAATATAGGAGTACCGCATCTGACCCCAACCGAACCACGCTTTGGCACACCTTTTCCAACTAGGCCGGGGCTGGCCAACTGAACCCTTCAGCTGTGCACCCTTATTCTCAAGCGTTGCAAGGTTGTATCCAAAACAATCAGTTATTAATGCATCACTACAGAACCTTCGAACTAAAACTGAGATTTAAACAAAAATGATCAAAACTTTTCTTCCCTGATACGTTACACAACCATAAATAAATGAAACACAGGTTTACATACCTGTGGCATGGTTGAACTAACCGCAACAGTGGAGAGCAGGTTGGGAGACTACACCCTCCTGCCACAGTTCCCCTGTCTACATTTCTGGAGACCCCAAAATATATACTCAAAGGAACTTCTGGCTCTATTTTGTTGCTATTTTAGTGCAATGGGGCGCTATGATGCCACAGATGTCTTCTGTTGCTTTTTATTGCTGACCTCTGTGTGGACACTTTTCCGTTGTTACTAGTTTGCCCAGTAGCTTGCCGTGAACAAGATTTCCCTCCAATTACGCATTTTGCTTTCCTCAGAAATGTAGAGCTGGGTACATATCTGTAATAAGTCAGGGATTCACTAGATGAAGGCGGGTTTTAATAGGCTTATTTTACAACACCCAAGAGTTAAACAGTTGAGTTTTACTATTTTTAATCCATTCAGTCAATCTCCAAATGTTCAGGAGTGCTTTTAGCTGTAGCATAAGTTAATGAATCGGATTTGATTATTAGCATCTCACTCAATAATGTCCAAAGCATTTTGACAATTTTCCTATTTAAAGCTTAAATGTAATTTATTCCTTAATTCTTTTTCTTTTCGGCTTAGTCCCTTCATTAATCTGAGGTCGCCACAGCGGAATTAACCGCCAACTTATCCAGTATAATGTTATACACAGCGGATACCCTTCCAGCCACATACCCATCACTGGGAAACATCTATACACACTCATACACTACAGTCAATTTTAGCATACCTAATTCACCTGTAACGCATGTCTTTGGATTTGTGGGGGAAACCGGAGCACCTGGTGGAAACCCACGCGAACACGGGAAGAAAATGCAGAACTCCACACAGAAATGCTAACTGACCCAGCTGAGGCTTGAACCAGCGACTTTCTTGCTGTGAGGCGAATGTGCTATCCACTGCGCCACGGCGTCACCTAAATGTAATTTATTGTATTGTAATGTGTATTTATATAGCGCATTTATCATGTATGGCCAAACACCCAATATGCTTCACAATCATGAGAGGGGGGGGGGGTCTCTCCACACCACCACCAGTGTTAAGCATCCACTTGGATGATGTAACGGCAGCCACAAGACAACGGCCCCAGTGCGCTCAACACACACCAGCCATTGGTGGAGCGGAGAGACAGTAATAGAACAATTCAGTGGATGGGGACGAGTGGGAGGCCATGATGGGTAAGGATCAATGGAGGGAATTTGGCCAGGACACCGGGGTTACACTACTACTCTTTACGAGAAGTGCCAAAGGATTTTTTTTTTACCAAAAAGTCAGGACCTCGGTTTAACATCTCATCTGTAAGATGGCGCCCACTGACATAGTGTCCCCTTCACTGTATTTTACTAGGGCATTAGGACTCACAGACCGCAGGTTGAGCGCTCCCTGCTGGTAACTAACACCACTTCCAAAAGCAAACTATTTTTCTAATGTGGTCTCCCATCCAGCTACTGATCAGGCTCAGCCCTGCTTAGCATTTAGCCCTGCTTGTAGCCCTCTTCTGTAGTTACACTGTGTACTTAGATACAAATGTTGGCCTATTTTCCAGGCCAACATGGCTAGAATAATTTATTGAATTGAGTCACTAACTCATATATGTTAACATTTATGTACAGTATTTAGCTTATATATAAACAGGTTTTTTACTTATATAACAGTAAAAACTTTTGAGAGTGTAGGCAGGATGCAGTAGCAGCTGTCAACTTTTATTAAACAATACAGACAACTCACAACACGCAGGAGCACAAACCTACATCACAACAAGAATAGATCGAGAACTGGAGGTGTACAAGCACAGAATGACTGAATGGGATAATTGATAAGACACAGGAAGAACACAACTGCAAGGAACTAAAACCAAGAGGATAAAACCTGACAATGAGTAAAAATAGTCAGTTTAATGAAATAACCCACTAATTAATCAGCAATGCAAGTAAACCGCATTTATAAGACATTATTAATTAGTATGTTTGGAGGCAGTGATGTCAAAATGTACTGTAATAGTTTGCATTGCTAAATTTGAGTATTTTCATTTGTTATTACTGCTGTCATATTCAATCGCATGATAAGCTTATGGCTCATATATTATCCTCTCAAGACTCTCTTTTTAACTAGAACATCTATTTCTGATACACAGGATGGCAAAGAGGCATTTCAAAAATGGCTGCCGAGTACAATAACTTGGCTTTAAAAGATTAAATCTGATAATGGAGGGCCACAGTCCTGCAGAGATTGGCTTCAACACACCGGATTAGCTGGATTTGACACCCATTATATTATGTAAAACCTGTAGTATACTTCACTTTTTATTTGTACTTTAGGGTATGTATATAACGAGACCTGGACGAAAAACACAACTGTTCTTTCTGAATCTGAGATTCTACTATCGGCCAGATTCTCCTCTCCAGTATCCTGGCATAGATTTTTCTGTGAACTTGCATGCTCAAAAGGCACTGTCCCAGAACTCCACACAATGTTATAGATGTGTATCAGCCAAGACAGCCCCACTACATCCAGAAACTTGAAGTGCACAAAGCGGACTCCCAATGCCTTGCAAAGCGCCTCACTAACTTCAGATTGGGTGACAGGTGAGTCAACCCTACTAGGTGGTGATTGGTTGACAGCTCTGCTCCTCTCCTATCCTTCACCTGTGTCCAAGACACATAGCAAGAGGTCAGATGAAATGTACAGAAAGTCAATCATCAATCTCAAGCCTATAGGGTGTCCTGGTGCAATATACACTGTTGGACACCTTTATACTTGAACAGTGTTTGCTATGGACAAACTGTGACTGGCACAGAATCCAACAACAGAACACCACTTGCATTCAGAACACGGCGACCACTTCGACCTATCAAATCTCTAGGAATTACTGTCATTATCCAGATGCACATTGAAGTTCCCCAATCTCTAAGGACTGCAAAAAGAATGGGTACTCAGCACTGCTGTTTGTTCCATAAGCATAAACCATACTTAAGACCTATCCCTGACGAAGGCACATAAAGGTGACCCTCTCATTCATGAGGGAGAACTTTAAAACACAGCAGCAGAGCTTGGAAGCTATAAGCAAGCCCATAACAGCCCGTCACCTCTCACCATGAGCAGCCCTAGAATTGAGGATCCAGCTCAATCCAGCTGACTTGACAATCCAGCCCTTCTCAAGAAGGATGGTCCACTCGAGGATGGTCCCAAGTGAGTGTACCTATATAGATCTCATGGGTACAGACTGATCCAAAAGGCCTCCATATATAAGTACAGGTGAGCTCCCTAATCTGGCCTTCCACCCACTGTCAGTGGTGTACAGTAACAAATTACAAATACTCAAACTACAGTAATTGAGTACACTCTAAAAAACGTTGGGTTATTTATTTAACCCAATGGTTGAGTTAAAAAATTGTGCTGGGTTATTTTAAACCTTTTATTGGGTTATTTATTTAATAACTCAACCAGTTGGGTTACAATTTTTGAATTTCAACAGTCAACTGATTGAACTGTCAAAGAACCGCTGTATTAATATGCGTACGTGATGTTGCTCTTGCGTTATAAAGTTAATGCTAGCTCTAATGCAGTAATGTTGTTATTTTTTTAATCAAATTGCCTCTTCGTGTCGTGTTTTTTATATCTGTTTCACCTGGACTCTTAATAATTGATAATACAAGCACGCAGGCTTCATAGCCAATCTACATGCGGATAAAAACGCTTTCTCTACCTCCGTGTTCATCGCTACAGCTGTTTTGGAGGAAATGATACACGTATTTGAGCTATTCCGCCGTCATTCTCATCTTTAGGACCCAGCAGAGACATCAAACCGGAGTCGCATCCAGTCTTGTTGAAGGTATGTTATGTTGTCTTAAAAAACACTGTCCTTTCGCTAGGAAACTATATTGGAACAACCACATACTAATATAGACATATATATGTGCTACATTTTGTTCAGGAAGTTGCTGGTTTTCCCAAGAAGTACGGAATCCGAGCATTATATTATTAATGGTTGTTATTTGCCGCTAGAGGGCGCTGAATGGATCGCAACATGAGAAACTGACCCTGGACAAGAGCAGAGCAGAAGCTTAGCTACATCATCTTTTATCAAAAGAGGATTCATTATCCATTTCAAGGTACTTGATTATTAACTATTGAAAGTTTAATGTTATTATTGTTGTTTGTTTGTACTACATTGAAGACCCTAAAAATCTTTTCCCATTTTCCTTACACCTTAAACTAACCTACAGGGATGAAACCACAACCCTGATAATGTTAGATGCTAATATCGAGCGAGCTTTAATCCTCCTTGATAATGTTGTTGAGAAAGGTAAGAAAACAACAGCTTTGTATTTTGTAATATGTACATGATGTAAAAATGCACAGATACACACACTTAAGCAGTATCATACACTGTAAAGGGATCTTTACATCACCATTTGTCTTAAAATCAAATTATACATTTGGAATTCTTCTGTAAATGCATTTATACTTCTCCACACCGGTAGTGTGTAAAGACACAAATGTCTCTTTCAAAAGTGTTTCTGTGCCTTATTTGAGTGTGAATTTGGTATTAGACTGTATCAGGCACGAGGCCACAGGTGAGTACAGAGGACTGATATAAGCACAGTTCAGAAATTTCAGAATTCCACTCCTGGAGCATTTGACCAAATAAATTGAGATATTACAGACATTAACCTATTTATATTAATTATTGCGTTATGACAATTTACTGACAGGTTGCAGTTATTTCAGTAGAAATCTGTGATCAGGAGTTTGACTCTTTTGCAAGTTTCTGAGCATGAGAATCAAGCACACTGATGAACATCAGTGCACAATTGACCATGTAAAACGGACCTTATTTGCCCACCAAATTTGCAAATGTGATGCACCGTAACAACTCACATTAAAAACTAATCCTGCAGCTAAAAGTGCGCATTTTTATAGTTTTTTTTTCTCTTTATCTGTTTAAGGTACCCTTGGAGATGACCACTTCCAGTTATCTTTTCTCTGTTGCTAAACGGGATAAATACATGATTTTTGTTGTTATGTGGTCCGGCATACATGTGCAAATTTAAAATTTCTGTTTTAAGGATGGTGCAAACATCATTTGGTATAAGGAGGAGTAGGTAACTAAACCATTCTTGGTGTGAAATTCCATATAATTTTTTCCTCTGTTGAAGTCAGTGGGGACTATTAGGTTTTTGATTTGCTTTGTCCTTTAAAGTGGTCATTTGTGGTCAGCAGAAATAAAAAAAAATAAAAAAAATCAACAACTTGAGGGTGAGTAAATGACGAATACACCCAAAAATCGGTGGAACACCCATACACTCATTCAGCAGCAGAGGCGAATCCATCATGTCCTGGAGCTGGGTCAGTTGGCATTGCTGTGTGAAGTTTGAATGTCCTTCACAGTCCAAACGCATGCAGTATAGGTAAATTTAATAAACTAAATTGGCCGTAGTGTATTGGTGTTTCACTGATTTTTGGGTGTATTCATCATTTACTCACCCTCAAGTTGTTGATTGATTTTTATTTTATTTTTTTATTTATTTCTGCTGACCACAAATAATAACTTTAAAAGGACAAAGCAAATCAAAAACTTGATAGTCCCCACTGACTTCAACAGAAGACAAAAATGTTATGAAATCTCACTGTGGACGAAGAATGGTTTAGTTACCTATATTGTTCAAAATATCATGTTTTGTGTTCAACTGAGGAGAGATTTAGAACAAGGGGAGGGTGAATTTCTGATGACAGAATTTCCATTTTTGTGTAAAATATCCCTTTAATAAATCCAGTGTACTGTTTGTATGGCATGGATTTAAGTGCTGTTTTTGTTTATTTATTTTTAGATTGCTCAGGACAGGTATTTTATACCCACACACCAAAGAAACTTTTTGGGGTTTGGGAAGATGTATCACTGCGGATCCTCTCGTATTGCAAAAAAAAGAAGAGAGCCTTGGATCTACCAGTTCAAGCAGACATTTCATCTGGTGAGACAATCCTGTATAACAGCTCTGTTTTAATCCCAATTGGTAGCATTTCACCGTTGATATGAGGGGCTTGTTTTTAGTTTAATTATTGTTTTTTTTTTTCTGTTTGATATAAAGACAGCCTTGGAGATTCCGCTTTGGAGATGGTGCTTTAACAACTCAGTCAGCTATCATTTCTTCACTGCCATACAGATTGTGCAGCAAGATGGTTTGGCCCTTATACCAGGAGGCAAAACAAGAATTTGTTGATTTGCGAATTCTAGGTGCATTATTTATGATAATAAATGTTGGACATTATTTAATTCATGTGTGTATACTTGTATTTCATTCAGTACTTAGAGGAGGAGGAGCAACAGCGACAGAACCCTCTTGTCCTGCTGTTTGGGGATGAACTAAACTGCTCTCAGGCGTTTGTTTTTGTGAAAGGACTGGCACTAAATTCATGGATTTAAATAAAGCTTTTCCAATGTAATAAAAGCGGTGTATTTTTTTATTTACATATAAAGATTACTACTACTACTACTACTACTACTACTACTACTACTACTACAATAATAATAATAATTTATTATTACATAGTGGTTAGCCACTTTTTGGCAAAAATAACCCAACAAATAAGTTATTTTTATAACCCAAATTGTTGGGTTAACCTTATCAACCCAATGGATTGGGTTAAAATAATCCAACAGAAGGTCGGTGCCAGATTGACCCATCTATGGGTTACCTGTTGGGGTATTATTAACCCAACTGTTTTAAGTGAGTAGTTTTTCTCAGGAACTGTAATTTACTAAGTAGTTTTGAAAATGTGCAGACCCATCAGGTACAAGATTGACGTTGTATCCCAATGTCGTGGGGACGTTGAATTTTGTTTGAAAATGAAAATTGGGTTCACATCAAAACCCAGCGTCAGGCTGACATCAATGTACAACCTAAAATCAACCAAATATCAAGGTCTTATGATGTTACATCTTGATGTTGTGTGAACGTTACCACTATGACGTATATCAGATGTTGGATTTTAGTCACCATACCTGACAAATAAATGTCAGTATTTGTCGCCAATATGACATTGGCTTAAGATGTTGGCTCGATGTTGGATTTTAGTCACTTTCTAACACAACCTAAAATCAACGTCATTTATTGTCGTTATTGGACATCAAAATAATATTGTCCTTAGACGCTGGCTATTTTGGTCATCTGACATCACAACCTAAAACTAACCTTATATTAACATCTTATGACATTGTGTGCCTGCTGGGCAATAACTAAATGCACTACAGAATGTTACGTTTACACACATCCACAAATTGCATGTAAATTTATCAGCTTTTTACAGCATAATACTCACTACTCTTGAGTACTTTTGAAAGAGCTACGTTTCACTCATACTTATTTGTGCTAATATTTACCACAGACACTTTTAATCTACTTGCACTATAATTTTAGGCAAGAAATTGAAAGGGCCGGATTATGAACACATTGAGCCCTGGGGTTATAGCAAATCCAAGGGCGCCCTTTTATTTTTTTTAGAATTTAATTTTTTGTTCTACGACAAGCTTGGTTAGCCTACCTTTGACAGGATGGTTCTTGCGGTAGTTGTGAAATAGGGCACTGTCCTGGGAAAGTTGGGACATCTGATCACTTATGGGCAACTAAGTATTATTACTGAGTGTTATATTTTAGTACTCTTTCTACCACTGCCTACTGTAAGATCTTTAGATTTTGGGAGACCTTATCATGGCAATTTAGTCTCTAACAACATAGCTTCTAGGCTCATTCAGGCACTTAGACCCATCCTTCATGATAAGAAAGGGTCTGAAAGGTGATTAAAGTTAGACTTTATTTACAGAGTAACATTGATTACGTACATGTACATAGTATTAAAGTTAGGTTTTGGGTTAGTTGCATGAGGTTGTCCATAATTAATTGCAATTTTTATCTTAAGTGCAGAGAACATGTATAACAAGGACACCTTAAAAAAAAATCTTACTGGGATCACTTTAAATTACAGCCCCCAGATGTATTTTACACAGTAAGTACACATATCAGGAAGGTAACAGAATCACTTTATTACAGCCTGTGGATGTTTGGATGCACAACAACTACATTCAACAAGGATGTATGCAAGCAGTTGTATATATTCAAAAAGGCATGAATTTGAATTATACTTAACATTTAACAATTATAATTTAACGCCTTTATTACCTTATTTGATTCATTTGAGCTTTAAAAATCTTACATTTTTTAAATGTTTAAGTTTTGAAATGTCTTACAGGTTTCAAATTTAATGCAGTTGGTATCTTACAGATAACATTATAGATGAAACAGAATAATATCATTTGCATTACTTATACATATTGATGCATTTTTATCTTACAATATCTCTGCCCTGCTGTATATTTAAGAAAAAAAAATAGTTTGAGCTGATTAGCTCTTTTTACTCTAATCATGTAAAATGCTAATCCAGAAGAACGGCGGCTGGAGTACTGCATCAGGCGAGAAAGCTGAAAGCTGTGGGTGTTTTTATTTGACAGAAAATCACTGTGGCAACAGCACTAGAGGGCATTACAAAGTTGAATGGCTTTATTGGCTCTTACTATAAGGTCATTTTGCCTTAAACAAACCTGGACGCCTACAAATCGTGTCCTGGGGTAGAGCTCAAACTGCAATACTCAAAAGTCACTTATACTACAGATAATTTCCATCTATGAAATCCTACAAATCCTGTATTTTGAACTGAACTTTGTAAGCAATTCTCAACACTATAAAAATGACAACATTTGAAGCTGTAAATATATTGTAGTGCAAAAATGAAGCTGCCTGATTACTGCAAGTGGAATAAATTTAAATTATATTTTAATTGAAATAGCTTGGGTTTATTGATATCATTTTAACTCTCAGATATCCGAAACCATTACTCAGATAAGGTAATTGTAATGTGGGGTCTGAGACAGAATTAGAATCCATATGCAGAAGTTTTATTAAAGGGTTTAGGCAGAGACATCAGTGAGTAAACAGGCGGAGGGTCGGCAACACAAGCAGTCCAATCCAGTCAACAAACACAGGGGCAAATCCAGACGACTTAGTGAGAGTGCAGGCAGAGGTTCAGTATAACAACAAACAGTCCAAAACAGAGCAAGAGGGCAAAGACAGATAACGTACTTGATCAAGGCAGGCAGAGTCATACACAGGCAGGCAGTCATGAAAGTCTCTTGGAAAACGCTTGGTAGTGCAGGTAGACTGGCAATACTTCGCCAAGAAGCATGGCCTTAGCTCTCACTGAAATACTACACAAACAGGAAGTAACTGCAGAGGGAGTGGAGCTGAGTCAGTAGTCGGGCGAGGGCTCCCTCTGCTGGCGTGGCGTTACAGTAATCATTATTAATTACATGGCTATCTGGCCACTTATTTCTAATAATAATCTGATACTACGAATCGTGACTGTAAGTGAATGTCTTCATACCGTATATACACTCACCGGCCACTTTATTAGGTACAACTGTCTAACTGCTCGTTAACGCAAATTTCTAATCAGCCTATCACATGGCAGCATCTCAATGCATTTACAGTAGGCATGTAGACATGGTCAAGACGATCTGCTGCAGTTCAAACAGAGCATCAGAATGGGGAAGAAAGATTATTTAAGTGTTCATTCAATAAAGTTCTAGACATACACTATAAGTGAATTGATTGAAACTAAATTGGCCGTAGTGTATGAGTGTGTGTGTGTGTGTGTGAGTGTGTGTGTGCGTGTGTGTGTGTGTGTGTGTGTGTGTGTGGGAGAGAATGTGAGAGTGTATGGGTGTTTCCTAGTACTGGGATGCGGCTGGAAGGGCGTCCGCTGTGTAAAACATATACTGGAATAGTTTGCGGTTCATTCCACTATAGGAACCCCTGATAAATAAAGGGACTAAGCTGAAGAAAAATGAATTATTAAATTAATTAAATAAGGCCCTTAATGCTTTGATTTCTTTATTTTATTTTTTTACCTTTAGTAGCTTTTTTTCTTTGGCTAAGATTGATAGTTGGCTCTGACTTCAAACATAATTGTTGTTGGAGAGAGCTGTCATTAGCTCCTCTCACACAGTGATACCAATAAACTTCCAGAATGACTTTACCAGCAAGTAAAAAAAAAAAAAAAAAAAACGTTGTTCACACCGGCAAGGACATTCTGGGATTTTTCTGGAAAAGACCATACATACATTTTAAAAAACAAGTAAATTCTGACATTTACCAGAAATTGCCTCCAAACAGCTGTGCTTGTTTTTTTAAAAGTGTGGGACTTTTGTTGATGGCTTTACTTTAATTTAAAGCTTTAGCATTCATGCAGCTACTTTTGTCTCAGAGAGATCCAAAGGCATAAGCGCTAACCGCAGCTAAATGTTTACACATTTACAAATTCCGTGGATGGATAAGTATTGTGAACAACTTCGATGTAAACATATGGAGAAACACTTTAGCATGTCGAGATGTACATGATGTGAGTGTGCTGGGGCTCACTGGAGCACACACACACACATGCACATGCGTCAAGCAACTGATGCAGAGCTTGAAGGTAAACAAACAGTGGTTTATCATAAGCATTTTATCGATATATTTTACCACAGTTGTCATTAAGAAGGAACATAAAAACGTTATCTGACTAACATCTAGCAGATAAATGTGTCTGGAAAAATATTCAAAGGCTTTTATTTTCATAAACAGCCGGATGTGAATGGGTCTGAATGTTCTGATTGGCTGGAGTAGACGTCTCACGTCAGCACGTTCTAATAGTGAATGTGCTCTTTCCGGCAATTTTTCTTCTGCGTTCACACAGCGCAGCATTCCAGCAAATTACCGGTAATGTTAACATTTCTCTTTCCAGAAAATTGCCAGAACTAATTTTCAAAAAGTGCCCGTTTACACAAATTGCAAGTAATTTTTCAGAAAGGTATGCATGTGTGAAAGGGTCTAGAGACTTCTTTGGGCCCCTTAAAAATGTGATGTGCAGCCATGTGAAAAGAGCTGCACATTGGTTTCTTTTATGGTTTTGTTATGTTTGTTTATTTATTTTTTACTTCCAACATTGCTACACTACATTACACATTCATGCATGCATCTCAAAAGCACTCTCCATTTTGCTTAAATTGTTTTTGTAATAAATCTTTTCAAATGTAATAAATGTAATTTGGCTCTCTTGAGTGTCAGTCGTTGGAACACAGGCTCATTGTGAAAACGTACCCCATATACATTTCCGGAGAGCGTGAATTATGTAGCCAGAGCTACATATGGCTGCATTTCATCTTTAAAACGAATGCTATGTTATGACACCACTGATGGCTTCTATTTCTTTGCACTACCAGCTGACCGCTTCCCTCCATATGGACTGCCATCAGTTTGCCCAGTAGCTCACCATGTACGTTGGTAGACTTGAGATGAAGAAAGAGTTGACCACAAAGATGGGGTTCGAGTCTGGCGATGAACAGTTCCAGAAAGCAGGTAGAGCCCAAGGCAAAAAATAAAATAGATAAGTAAATGACAGGGTGAGAACATAGTAAGGTCTAAAATTGTGGTAAAAATCAGAGTGCTTTAATTAACTGGACTGTTTTTGAAAACACTCTCGGTTAGGGTTAGGGAAGGGTGTGATCGGGTCAATCGGTGCTTTTGGAAATGCTATCGGTTGGGTTTAGGGAAGGTGGAGGGTGAGGGTATTGGTTGGTCGGTCAGTCAGTCAGTCGATAGCGGCCTCTGATTGATTTACGTGAGTTGAGGAGGCATGAATGGCACTCGAGAGACAATTTTGATATATGAAAAAGCGTACACTGCAGCAAAAACTGCAACATTTTCCCACTATTTTTCTGCTGTCCAGAAATGTATGCAGGGGTAAGTATAAATAATGAGTTTGGGTTGAATCTTTTTGTGGTGTTCATTTTCATGTCATGGGTTGTAACAAATGGTGGCTCATCTTACAAATCTTGTCCTGGGGTTACACTAGAGCTCAAATCACAACATTCAAAAGTCACTTATAGATAATGTTCACCTACCATATACAATCCTACAAAACAGCCAACCCCCCACTACAGTTTCTCTTTAATACCCAGTTTGAGTGGATTTCTGCTTCTCTTCCTGATAATGTCATCTATCCTGTGAACATCTTACCATCAGTGACACATCTATATCAGGATGTTGTTGTTGTTGGCCGTGGTTCGTTCTTCAGCACAGCACTGGCAATCTGACTCATAGATTTCAGTGCTTACAACGCTGTCTAAACGTTTAAACGGGGTTGTCAGACGGAAAGCCCATAAGCGCTACTAAATGGGTAATGGGTAATAAAGTCTCATGGAAGTGACTCCATATACTTGACTTCCTCCAGGCGCTTTTTAACACTCAGCAGAAGCACAGTAAACCGTTGATGACACTCTGGTTATTATCCACAATAATGACAACCGAGATCTGACCGCGAGGTACAAATGTGCAAATGCAGAGTAAAGTTTTGGATTCTGATTACTTCGAATGCAAACTCGACCATGAATTTAAGGAAGGGAGATTTAGCCTTGGCCTAAAGGAAGGTGTTCATGGGTCCTGGTGGATATGCGATCAGTGGGGTTGGTGGGGGGTCGGTTGGCACAATTGAATATCAGTGAAAGTGCAATTTCGTTCATGAAATATTCATCAGCAGTATTGGAAGGAATGTACAAGTGTTGGATGATTTATACTCTGAAGGAAAATGGTAATACAACTCCCAGCATGTCTGCGGCGCCCCAGAGGAAAGTATCATTTTGGTACAAAACGAAGGCTTTTCATTGATTATGCTTAAAGCTGGTGAACTTCAAAAAGGCTGGGTTATATGTGGAGGCAAGATATGAATTTACATCAGCTTGCAAGTAGTTTTCCAATATATACCATTTTATCTCAAGCAAATTGTAAGCTTTTCATTTTCTTGTTAGGGGAAGCAAGAAAGTGGAAAGTATAGTGAATTATAGTGGTTTTAAAATTCAAGCACAGATCATTTCTGTGAAAGAAAAGAGAAATGGACTGCAGTCACATTTTATATGAAAGCAGCGTCAATGAAGTAGAGCAGAATAACTATAATTAAATGCACAAACAGTTTAAGCTTGTTTATGGTGGAAAAAATACTTGCAGGAAAAAAGATGAAATGTGTTTTGAGTCCTTTCACGGCCACAGAAAAGAATTAAAACAGCTAAGATGCATTTAAAAATGGATTCACTTTCAATCCATGAGTAAGAATTTCAAAATGATAAAGATGGATTTAATTATTAAGTCACACATGGTGTATAATTAAACACACAGACATTGTTTACACTGGATATGATGGAAAGAGTTTTGACAGGTTTTAATGAAAGAATATATTTTATTTGGAGATGCAGTAAAAAATACAAATGTGTTTGTTTAATTTTCCTGCAATAACATAGACTTAAAACAAACATAACTTATTAAAGAATTGATTTCCTCTCACCTCGTGAGTAGGAATATGAAAAGCAATAGGATATACACTAATTTATTTATTTATTTATTATTCAATAAATTCACACAGAATAAATATAATTACAGTGCACCCAGAAAGTATTCATAGCGCTTCACTATTTCCACTTTTATGTTACAGCCTTATTCCAAAATGGATTGAATTCATTTATTTCCTCAAAATTCTACACACAATACCCCATAATGACAATGTGAAAAAATATTTTAAAATTGTTGCAAATTTATTTAAAAAAAAAAAAACTGAAAAAAAAAAAAGAATAATCACAAGAATATACTGTAAGTATTCACAGGCTTTACTCAATACTTTGTTGATGCAACTTTGGCAGCAATTTCAGCCTCAAGCCTCAACTTTTTTTGAATATGATGCCACAAGCTTGGCACACCTGTCTTTGGGAATGTTTGCCTCATTTCTCTTTGCAGTACCTCTCAAGCTCTATCAGGCTGAACGGGAAGCAACGGTGTACAGCCATTTTCAGATCTCTCCAGAGATGTTCAATAGGATTAAGTTCTGGTCTCTGGCTAGGCCACTCAAGGACATTCACAGAGTTGTTGTGAAGCCACTCCATTAATATTTTGGCAGTGTGCATTGGATCATTTTCCTGCTGGAAGAAGAACCGTCACCCCAGTCTGAGGTCAGGAGCACTCTGCAGCAGGTTTTCATTCAGGATGTTTCTGTACATTGCTACATTCATCTTTCCCTCTATCCTGACTAGTCTTCCAGTTCCTGTTGCTGAAAAACATCCCCACAGCATGATGCTGCCACCACCATGCTTCACTGTAAGGATGATATTATCCCGGTGATGAGCGGTGCGTGGTTTTCTCCCAAAGTAACACCTGGCATTCACTCCAAAGAGTTAAATTTTAGTCTCATCAGACCAGAGAGTTTTGTTTCTTATGGTCTGAGAGTCCTTCAGATGCCTTTTGGCAAATTCCAGGTGGGGAGGGGCTTCCGTCTGGTCACTCTACCAAAGAGGCCTGATTGGTGGATTGCTGCTCAGATGGTTGTCCTTCTGTAAGGTTCTCCTCTCTCCACAGAAGAACGCTTTATCATAAGCTTTAACAGAGAATTTATAAATGATACCTTATACATACGTTCCAAGAACTCATATTACCACAGTTTTCAATCATTCCATTCTTTTTTGCTGAATATTATTGTAAACAAGCATAATATTGTATTATGTATACAACATACAGTGAATACAAATATTTTCTCAAGTAAATATTACAAAAAATAAGTTACAAGTTTAATATATCCAGATGCATCAGAATAATGAAGCTACTAGCCAACAATGTTTGTATATTATACAATATACTATACTACGCCTGTCTTATCTGCCTCAGAGCTAACTTACCTGAACTGTCTCTATCAAAGTCTGCATCATTCTCATGGCCACTAAGACCCATCTCATCCTCACTTTCATCTACAGGAAGTTCTGTCCTTTTCTTCTTTCACTTACCATAGAACATGGTGGTGCTCGCTAATACACTGTTCCCTGTATTCAGATCTATTCAAAAGAAGAATTGGCATTAAAATGAGATTTTATCCATAATTCAAATGTCATTAACATACAACTAATCAATATTTTATTACTAGCATTGATGTTCTTATTGTTACAACTTAAAAGTTCACAGCTGACCTTGCTAGCTAGCTAACCCATTGCAATATCGCACAGTGTTGCCATTTGGTAACACATACATTTGATCGATTTATAAGAAACTAATTTGATAAAAAAAATTAATTGTTGTGAATGTCATCATAACTTATTGGAGGTGATGTTTTAGATTTTTTTGTGGATCTGACATAATTTGATTCTTTGTTTTTATTGACGTTTACACTTGCATTCAGCAACTACTCAAACGCCAGTCTGTCAGAAATTGCACTACAGAAAAACACAGCATGTCATGTGACTTTACCAAAGCAGATCATTAGCTTCTCTAAGGTCTTCTCTTTCCAACAACAAAAAAATAATGTTGGTCTTTAAGAAACAGTAGCAGGGAAATAAACACAAGTATCATGTTGTCATATCGTGACACTGTGCAGTAGAGGGCTAAGTAACTAAGTTGGTTAGCTACCTAGTTATTTAATGAGTTAATTACTTAGCTAATTAGTTAATTACCTAGTTAGCTAGCAAGTTAATTACTTAGTTACTAAGTTACTTATTAACTAAGTATTTAACCAACTAAGTTATTTAGTTAGTTATATATACACATACACACATATACACACACACGCACACACACACACAAAGTTCAAGTCAAAATTATTCACCCTCCTGTGAATTTCTTATTTCACAAATGACATTTAACAGATTCTGTAATTTTTTCACAGTATTTCCTAAAATCTTTTATCTTCTGCTGAAAGTCTTATTTGTTTTAAATCACCTAAAATAAGTTTGTATTATTTTTAAAACAATTTTAAGGTCACTGTTTTTAGCCATCCTAAGCAATTATATATATATATATATATATATATATATATATATATATATATATATATATATATATATATATATATATATATTTTTTTTTTTTTTTTTTTTTTTGATTGTCTAGAGAATAAACCATTTTTAATGATTTGCCTATTTACCCTAAATTGTTGAATTAACCTAGTTAAGCCTTTAAAATGTCACTTTAAGCTGAAAAATATCCAGTAAAATATTATGTACTGTTATTATGGCAAAAAATAATTGTTGTGTTGCTAAAATCTTCTTTCTGTTAAACAGAAATAGTGGAAGAACCTCCTGTGGGGTGGTGGTGGTGGTGGGGGGGGGTTATATATAGTATAACTATTATATTTTCTAACATAAAACATTTTTCAACAGTGTGAATGACTAATATGTGCAGGGCTTATCAGTTATTCCATTTAGCAGCAGTTTCTTTAGTTATCCCATAGTTACCATCAAGGTACAAATTGGGATCATGTTGACACTTATCACTACGTGTTTTTTTAGGTTAGAGCTGGAATTCATGTATATGTTGCAATGTCAGTTTGATGTACTGCATGCATCGCATTACCAAACTATTCTTGTAGACATCTTAGAGTGAAAACATAGACTGAACTTGAGGCCACGAGTGACCTGGTCCAATAAACCGGAACCGCAAATGGCCATGGTGTGACCACAGTGTAAACTTGCACACTTCCTCGATTTCAGCCGTCATAGTCATTCCAACATAAGTGCGCGTGCTTTAACTGAAAGCGGGAGAGGCATCTCTATAGCAACCTTTCGCGACATAACCTCTCCAATACGGCGCCTCGCAATATTTGCAAACAAGTCAAATGAATCATATTTAATATCATTTGACTGTAACGGAGGAACGCCGCCAAATGTAGCAAAGTAAGAGTAATGATTTTTCCCTAATAATTTACTTGAGCAAGAGTAAAAGTACACATTTTTTAATGTACTCAAAAGTACACATTATCTAACAATTTTACTCAAGTAAATGTAATGAAGTAAATGTAATTCGTTACTACCCACCTTTGGTTTTCACACTATTATTACTCACTCACTCACTCACTCGGCCATTTATATCGAAGTTGATATTTATCTTAATAACAATATATTAACAATGTAATTAAATAAAAAATATAACAAGTTACTTAGTTGGTTGCTTGGTTAGTTACAAAGTTGGTTAGTTAGCTACCGAATTATTTATTTAGTTAATTACTTATTTACTTAGTTAATTACTTAGTTAATTGGTTAGTTAGGTAGTTAGTTATGTAGTTAGTAAATTATTCCGTTAGTTATTTACTTAGTTACTATTTACTTAGTTAGTTACTTAGTTAATTACAGTAGGTAGTTAGTTACTTATGTAGTTAGTTAGTTAGTTACTTAGTTAATAATGTGAAATAATGTATTTTTTTCCTAGATACAATTCATGTATTAAATAATTGCCTATTCTGGTCAAAATAAAAAACAATACAAAAACACTGTAATCATGAATTGAACTATAACTTGAGTGACTGTAAAATGAAGTGGCGTCTTCACACTATTATTACTCACTCACTCACTCCCAGGGCCTTTTATCGAAGTTGATATTTAGCTGCACCATGTTGGTGTTTCATAACATCTAATTTTTATGAGATAAAACGCTAGCCCAACGCTTAACCCCCAACCTGGACGGAAAGGACACACACACACACACGCACGCACACACACACACAATATAGCTTACCCAATTCACCTATAGCACATGTCTTTGGACTTGGAGAAACCGGAGCACCCAGAGGAAACCCATCCAAACAAGGGGAGAATATGCAAACTCCACACAGAAATGCCAACTGACCAAGCCAAGGCTCAAACCAGAGAGCCCCGGCTGGGTCATCACTACTCACTGCACCACTGCGCCCATTATTATTATTATTATTATTATTATTATTATTATAATAATAATAATAATAATAATAATTATTATTATTATTATAGATGGAATGGCTAAACCAATACAAGTAGCTCAGCATGAACATTGTTATGTTTTTGTACTCACTTTTCTCCGAAAATCCTTTCAGTTTGTCATCTTTTGCTACTGCAAAAGCGTAGCACATTTATCAGCAGTAATGTCCACATTATAAACGAAGCATGAATGCACGCACTATAGCATTAGGCTGGCCAATGAAATGAACAGACACTAAGGAAGACACAAATATATGAAGCTAGCACAGCATACTGCAGTATAAACACCATTACTGCACAAAGCCCCGCAAGTGCCATTTCCACTTCCACTGTAAGTCAGAGTCTGATGTCCGTCGAGGTTGAGTCACAGCTCCTTAGAGTCAAAGTAAATGAGAGCGAGCTGCACTTTAATACAAATAAGACTGATGTCCATGGACACAAGGTGGACTAAAGCTGTTTTATATCACTCTGAAATGCACAGTTCAGCGTAAATGCTGGACACGCGATTGTAATGGCTTCTGGTCTTTAAAACAGCCATAAAAGCACATTTCAAACCAGTTGTTTGGGTAAATCATAGAAGTTATTAACTTGTATGCTTAGACATATAAATAGTTGTTAAAATGACGCCTGGTTTTGAAGTGTTGCTTGAAGTTAATCATTTTAAACTGGCTTTTAGCTTAGCAAGGAATAAAAAACAAGAATCAGACTGCAGGCGAATGTCTAAATGCAAAATCACTGTTTATGATGTGAAATTAGCAGGGAAATGTATTTAAGTATTAAAACCAGTGGTGTAAAGTAACAAATACTCAAACTACTTTTATTGAGCAGTTTTTCTCAGGAATAAAAATGTGGACTTTTACTTTCTCTTAAGTACATTTTTAGTGCAGTATTGATACTTTTATTCCACTATCTTGCTTCTGCAGTCACAAGTTTATCACAAGTCTATGGGGATTAGAAAACGTCCAACAGAAAAATCAATCAAATTTCAACATCTAATAATGTTACAGTTTGGTGTTACCAAGCTATTGGCATTACCACTATGACATCTATCAGATGTTGGATTTTGGTTGCCATACCTAATGAATAAATTTCAGTATTTGATGTCAATATGACATTGGTTTAATTTGTTGGCTTGACGTTGGATTTTGGTCACTTTCTAACACAACCTAAAATCAACCAAATATCAACATCATTTGACGTCATTACTGAACATCAAAATAACATTGTCTTTAGACGCTGGCTAGACAATGAATTTTGGTCACCTGACATCATAACCTTAATCTAACTTTATATTAATGTCTTATGATGCCGGTGCCTGCTGAGCAATAACTAGATGCACTACAGAATGTTACGTTTACACACATCCATAAATTGCATGTAAACCCATCAGCCTTTTACAACGTAACACTCACTACTCATAAGTACTTTTAAAAGGGCTACATTTTACTCATACTTGACTAATATTTACAACAGATACTTTCTCAACTTTCACCACATTTTAGGCAAGTAATGGTACTTTTAAGTATGATTTTTCAGTACTCTTTCCACCACTGATTAAACAAAATAAGGATTTTAGTTAATGAGCTCAATGAAAAATTATAACACTTGGGGTATTTTCACTTTTAAACTCTTAGCAGCACTCACTAATGGGGATTTACACCTACCTAGCTTTAAACAGTAACAGTTCTTGAACCCAGTGAGCTACAAACAAAAATTAGGTATCATTGGAAAAAAGACACTTTGAGCTTTACTGTGGTCTAGACTCTAGAGTTTCATGATAAAAAATATAAAAAGTTAAAAAACTAAAAAGTACAAATTTTACTGTGTTCAAAATGTGTTTTTCCATATACAAACACATCAGTCATCTAATAACCTAGAAAAAAATATTCCTTGAAAGCCAAATGTCTCAAGAGTTGATAAGTTGATGAAGATAGCATGCAAAATAAGATTTCTGGAAAAAAAAGTTCTTAATAGATTCTATAATTGGTTGTTTATTAGCATTTATAAAGCATTTGTTATTGCCTAGTTTTGCATGACCATATTCTACATCCCTTAATCCTATCCCAATCACATCCACTTTAACAACTATCTAATCTAATCTAACTAATAATCAGTAGTAAATGTGATGAATTAACGATAATTTACAACAAGGTTCAATTAGTTAATGTTAATATAGTTACTAACAAAAATGTAACAATACATTTATTACAGAATTTGTTCATATTTGATAACGTTACTTATTAAAAATATAGTTGTTCGTTGTTAGTTCTTTTTAACACATAAATAAGTTGACAATAATGAATTAGAATAAGATTTAATAAATTATGAACTGATTAATAAATGCTGTGTAAGTATTGTTCATAGTTAGTGTTATTAAATACATTAACTAGCATAAACTCATAGAACCTTATTGTAAATTGTGGCATTAATGGATCTTATTGATTACATTATTATTGTATTAAAAATTGTTATAATTATTACAATTACATTATTGATTAATTAATGCACATCATCAGTGATCTAGCCTTTGCAAATTGCTGAAGAACACACCTGCCACTATATGAAATACAACTCCCAGAAGTCTTTGCACTCACACATCAGTTCCTGATCCCCCTATCACACACACACACACACACACACACACACACACACACACCACACAGTTCGAAGCTCAAATGGACAGATCACTAAGACTCTATGCTGTAGACAGCTCATTAATACACACTCTTGGCTGACACCTCTTAAACTGTAAGTAAGCATTACGAAGCATTTCTTTGTCTTGCCATGTATTTTGACCTTTGTTTCGTTTATTGTTTTAGGGTGTTTTGCTGCCTGTCCCGTCCATTTGCCTATACTCTGACTACACTTTTGAATTATCTGCATGTTCCTGTTTGACCATGATTTTGACCTTTGCCTGCCTGATGAATCTCTTAATAAACTACACGTGGAACCTCACCTCTGTTGTCAAACCAACTCATTATGCTGTTTTCACACCAGACACGGAACACGTGGATAAAATGCGCTTTTTGTACGTTAATAAAAGTGTGAACATTCAAGTTTACTCGCTTTATTCGCGCGTCAAAATCTGCTTAATTCGCGCGTCAAATTCACTTCAGAACAGAGAGAATAGCTGTGTTTATGTGCTTTATGAAGGCTGAAAAACAGCGTTGATCCATTTAGAGTCGTGTCTGAGTTCACTAGATCCTTTCAGAGGTGCACCCAGCTCTGTGAGCTCAAACTCCTCCAGAAACTTAACCTGTATGATGGATGCTTTCAGCGGTGTTTCTGACTGCGCAGAGCCCGGTTTGATGAACTGTTGTCGGTGTAGTCAGGAGGATTTTCCCCCAGGACACCGACAACAGGCATTACGTCATAATTACGGCCCCACAAGAGCAAGCTCCTGATTGCTTAACACAGCACGAATGTTGGCTGAAGTTCAGATTTTCACACTCGAGCGATTCGCGCGTCAAGTGTGCAAAACGCTCAATTTGCGCGTATCGCGTCATTCGCGCCACAGAATGTCTATTCGCATCTTTGCATTGACTTAACATGTAAATCACTCGTGCTTGACATTTCTTCCACGTCTGGTGTGAACACAGAATTACACAAATTGTTTTTAAAAGAAATAGCAACCCCAAACTGTCTGGCATGAACATAAATGAATGAATCAATGAATTAATGAATTAATATATGAATGAATAAATAAATAAATGAATAAATTCTTAAAACATTAACGGTAAGGATTTAAAATATGTGAGACGCAACTAATGCAAATTAATTTATTTACTAACATAAACAGTGAACAATATATTTATTCAAATATTTATTCATGTTTGTTAATGGAAATAAAGTTGTTCATTGTTCGTTCATATTCATTGACAGTATATTAATTGATATAAAAAAATTTTTTAAATCACAGCATTGAATTTTAACAATGGATTAGTGATTAATAAATGCTGTACAAGAATTGTTCATTGTTACCTCATGTTAGGAAATACATTAACTAGCATTAACTACATGCCCTTTGTTGTAAAGTGTTACCACAATAACTAACATTAACAAAACATTGATTACTGTGTTTATTAAACTTAATTTTAGCTAATAACAGAAGAATGCTTCATTTTATATTATGTTGTATAGCTTCGTTTAGGTCAGGAGTTCTCAACCTTTTTCACTTCAGGGCCCACTTCTTTCTCCAATCAATTTTTGAAGGCCCACCTGTCTGACATTTTCTCTAAACTGTTTGTTTAAAATGCTTATTTAATTTTTTTTTTATTAAAATATAGTAAAACACCCTAAATCTTTTGAAATGTGGAGATCTAATGGCGGTCGAGCTTGCAGCTGGATATTATTGGGAGATCACTGACAGGAATAGTGAACAGCTCCCCTAGAGCATGTCTGAAGCTCATATGCAAGTTCTATGGCAGAAACACCATTGAGCCATGCAAGATCTTCCTGATGGGCACGTGTCCGTTATAAAACACTCACAGAATGTTAATTTGGACAATTATGCAAATGTATTACATGCAGTAGTTTACACAAAAATACACAGAGAATTTTATTTTCACTTTACACATAGTTTGTGAATGAACAGACTTGTGTAGTTGCAGATGCGATTATGAGGCTGTTTTTGCACCGAGTTAATCAATCACAGAACACGATAAAGTTCATTCATCACTTCGATCATTTTGATATTGTATTTTAATAATGAAATCCAAAAATTATAGTATAATATTGAGAGTTAATTTTAATCTCGCGACCTACCTGCAGGATCGCTGAGGCCCATGTGGGTATGTGAGTGACAGATTTGAGTCCTGCTTCCATGCCATTAAACATTTAAAGATTGTTTTTTAAAGACCAATTCAAAGACTGTTCAAGGGCATGCACAACAACAACAATGATAATGATAATAATAATAATAATAATAATAATAATAATAATAATAATGAGCATAAATACATAATTTAAAATAAACTGCAATATTCAACCCAGGCTCATTCTGATTACGTACCCTTATATACATTTCTGAAGAGCACCAAATACGTCTCAGGAGCTACATTTTTATTGATTTTTTTTGGAGTTTTTGTTTCCGTGAATCCACCAGAGGCCGCTGTGTATGCTTTTCAGATCTCAAATTTCTCTTGCGAGTGCCATTCGTGACTGCTGTTCCTGCTAAAATCCACCGGAGGCCACTGTCGACTGACTGACCAACCGACCGATCACCTTACCCATCGCCTTCCCTAACCCAACCGATAAAGTTTTAAAAAACAGAAATTGACCATTTTAAAAGACGAAATGCAGTCAGATGTTCCTCTAGCTACATAAGTTGTGATCTCCAGAAATGTACATAGGGGTACGTCTTCAGAATGAGCTTATGTTGGCAATATTCAATAATAATAATAATAATAATAATAATAATAATACTATTAAAAATCTAAAACTATAACATTAGTTTGCTTTAAGAAAATTGTGCCTTATAAGAATAACTATAACTCTATAACACGCATTTCCATGTTCATCTCACAATGTTCTGCTTTAATTAATTACAACCCAATAAAGGCAGATTGGCTTTTGTGAATGAAGGTAATTTTTGTTTTACATTTCTACAACAAGGCTCGTATTAAATTAGAGCGAGTCAATACTACAAACGCCGTGAAAAGAGGGCACCGGGGTGATCTATTGTAAGAAAGCCCTTGAGTAGAGAAAGCTACGACAATATTTCACTGGAGCGTGAGATAAGTGTTTGCTCTCGAGGCCCTCTTTCACTGTGCATCAGCTAAAATGCTCCGCAGATGCGATAAGCTACTTAAGTGCTATCAATGCTCAGCCCTGCTCCCATTCTCTCAATGCACCATGAGATCTTCTAACAACAAAGGGCCCGATACACCCTCAATCACTGCCATAGACGCCAACAAAAACTCAGCAGAGCCTTCACTCGGGGGAGCCATCACTGTCCATCAGACGCCCTCAGCTCAGTTTATCATTACCCCCCTTCAATTTATAAAGCTAATGTGGCGTATCTGCTGCTCAATACTTATTTAGCTCCTTTCAGTGCATCCCATCATACCGAGCAAATGACTACATCACAGGTAGGGTTTAAAAAGGCACGCTGTAATCTGCTCCAGTTATCCGAAGAGCCCATTATGGACTGTATGCCACACAGGTCAATTGCCTTTGATTATTCTGAGGGAAAAGCCAACACCCACTCTTATTATGGCTATAATTCTAAAAAAAGAGCTGTAGGATTGGATGTGCCGACTATATAAAGTTATGATGGATCTACAAATAAGACTTTTACTCAGTCACACAAATATTGCCATAGGCAAGGAGAAAACACTAGGCAGGGCGCCGTTTGCCCGTGATTCATGTGTCCCCGGGGTCTCAGTTTGAGTCGAGCTGATTTGTATGTGTGTTTGTTCTCAGAGCTCTGCAGAGGAGCATGCTGGGCTTTTTTTCTTCACTGGTTGGCATGTTGGTGAGGATCAGTAGATCTCGGCATGACGTAACCCTGGAGGCTATATGCAAAAGACACACAAAAAAACTCCAGAGCTTATTAGGGCGATTTCAGAATGGACGTTTTAAAAGTTGCATTGTAAGTTTAGCTGACAGAGGTGCTATTATGCTTTTTAAAGGAGCTTGGCTTTTTTTAGAGGTTTATGAAAGGTTTACATGCATTGAAGGTCAAAAAATGTTTTGTCATGCACTTCCAATATAGTGCTGTCAATCGATTAAAAAAAAAAGTTAACTAAATTGCACATTTTTTTGCAATTAATCGCAATTAAAAGATTGAAACTTGTCATTTTGGCTATTCAAGTTTAAATTAAATGTAAACTCGAGACAAAAAAAGAACTATTTAAATTCAAAATATGATTGTTTATTAGAATTTTTGTTTAACTTGTAACACAGCTTTCATCATGTAAACATACCAGCAATAAGCCATCAGGATCCTCAAACTGTTGGCTTAAAACCCATATTTATTACAGAAATAAAAACACAGGCATGTAAGTGCCATTTAAATTTCAAAACAAAAATGATTTCCATGCTGGATTCTAAGTGGACTGCAAAAAAAAAAAAAAAAAAGAATTCCAAAATATACAGGCATTGCAAATATGGAAATACATAATACTAAAGTAATGAATACAAACAATTGTACTCATAAAGTTGTATTGCTGAGAGTTGAGAACATTTATTATAAAGCAGAAACAATTTTGCTTTACATTCTGCCATGTGAAGACAAACCAATCTGTGGACATTATCAGGAGACAATGTGGCCCTTTTCTTTTGAATGATGTGTCCTGAGAGTGAGAACAGTCTCTCACAAGTAGGGTTGCGTACCGAAACCCGGTGCCATGTAACCGGTACGCACCGGACCGAATCAGCATATGAATTTCAGTGCCACTGGTGCTGTGACAAGGACTTAAGCAGCATCAAGAGGCACACCAAAGGCACACATAGGTGCGCGTTGTGTCACACCAAAGACTATAGAACTCCTAAAGGGACTTTGGTCACACCATCTCTAAACATTTAATTCTAAACAACTTTGAGGTATACGAACACAGCTGATGGAGATGTTAGGCGTTTGTTCTTGTTGCTCATGGAGCAACACGCGCAGTACAGCGCATCCGGTGAGCAACTCCCTTCAGATTCATTAACACGCATAATTGCATTCATCAGATTTGCTTAAAGTGTTCTAAAGTATGGCTATTTTACATGAAAGAATTCTGACACAGCAACGTGAAGCATATGCTTTACAAAAATTGCAAGCAGGGGGGGGGGGGGGGCGTATAAAACTTAATAAAACATTTGAGCGCGCATGGAATAAACTTAAAGGGTGAGGAATACATAGAGATGTATAAAGTACTAGAGACTCAGACGCAAGTAAAAGTACAAGTGCTCCATCAAAAAGGTGATTTGAATAGAAGTTGAAGTGCTCTTTAAGCACCATACTTAAGTGGAAGTACTTAAGTATTCAACATTATTGCAAGTAGTTTTTCAAAATGTTCTCCTCAAGTACTGAAAGTAAAAGTATTGTGTAATATAGTTATTAAAGAAAGCAGTCAAGAGACATCATATTGTTTTGTTTATGTTAAGATGTTTTTATGTTAAGAAACATGGCTTACAATACCGTTTTCTGTCGGGCTTGAACCACAGATCTGACATATTATAACAGCTTTAACACATAGCTTTCAAAGTTGTGACAAAAACACTCCGTAATCCACTTAAAACGCTATTGAACCCCGTTTTCAGATCGCAAATTACCGGTTGTAGACGCTGTAAATGGAAGTTCTAAACAATCTACCGGAAGATGCTGGTCACTATGGCGCCCCCCATACAGCAGCCATGAAAAAGGTCTATAACTGTAACTAGTAGGAGTGTGAATCTACAATGATCTCACGATTTGGTTCGGTTACGATTATCATGCCATGTAATCGGTTTAATTCGATAACTCTGTGCATCTCGGTGCATTGACGATGCTTTCCATACATAATTAGATTTTGTCTTCACAACACAAGAATTTTTTTTAATTCTTAAAAAAGGACAGCATCACCAAATGCAGCGTTTATTATTTTTCTTTTCTTTTGGTGTGCTGTATCAAATTCCATTAAAACAACACTCTTACACCAGTTGAACCCACATCAGCCACAACAGGAAATAAAAAAAAAAGAAAAAAACTGAAACCACGTTAATTGCGGTAGTTTTTTAATGCTTTAAATATTTCAAATTTATCGCATGTGTTAACACGCTAATTTTGACAGCACTATTCATAGAGTTTCATTTCTCAAAGAGCCTCAAACATTTACTTTGTTTCTAAACTAGTCATTTCTGCTATCCTACTCTTCTCTCATTGGTCAGATGGTCTGATTGGTCTACTGCTTGCAGCACCTGTCACAAACAAAACATCCATTACTGTATCTGTATTATTAATACTTTCAGTGATTGTACACAATGGTGTCAATCTACAATTAGAGCCTGAGTCCATTGTTGAAACAGCATTAACACTTGTGCCCACCAGGGTCAGAAATTATGATGGCTTGAAGCAAAAAGGCTATAATAAAAGAAAGAAAGCCCTACAAATTAAGTACAAGAGAACAAAAAAGTCCCTACACAAATAAAACATATAGAGCACCTGACAAAAGTCTTGTTGCCAATCCCAGTTGAAAAAGCAACAAATAAATAATAACTTGACTTCTAGTTGATCATTTGGAAATGTGGCAGAAGGTAGATTTTTCTGATGAATCATCTGTTGAACTGCATCCCAATCATCACTAATACTGCAGAAGACCTATTGGAACCCACATGGACCCAAGATTTTCAGTGAAATCAGTAAAATTTGGTGAAGGAAAAAAATCACGGTTTGGGGTTACATTTAATATGGGGGCGTGCAAGTGATCTGCAGAGGATGGCAACATCAACAGCCTAAGGTATCAAAACATTTAACAAAAAAAAAGTTGTCAGGTAGTGTGTTATTATGTGGGACAACAAGGTTGGAGCAGGGCATGGCCTTGCAGGTTAATAAGGTGTTTTGTTAGAAGTTACAAGCATGGGTCGCATACATATTCATACAATTTCAAACGCACTGCATTGGTTCCAGTTCAAAAGACTTTAAGCACTTTTTAACAGCACTTCAAATCATCAAAGAGTAGCAGCATATAAATGATATGACATCTTAGTTTTATTTCTCTCTCATATTTTTCTCCCCTCTCTGAGCATATGGAAAGAAGAGAGTGTGCCCTACATGTGGTTTATCAAGCCCACTCACCTGTGTGGAGAACACTAAGAATTGTACAATGCTTTCTGAGAAGTATGGGGTGCTCATAAGAAGATGTCTGGTGCATATGGAGAGGAAAAAGGGTGTCACCTACAGGAGTGAAGCACACTAGTATTGCAAGATGCTGTTCCAGAAACAGAGTGTTGATAAGAAAGTGTCTGGTGCATATGGAGAAGCACAGAGCCTCCATAATAAACAGTGGCCATCTAGGCAAACGTATGTTGGCTATTATTATAACCATGATGCTGTGAAACTGTGCCTATTTTCTTGGCATGAACACCTGCATTTATTTACCTCCTCTATCCATAAGTTTTATTTGTTGTTGAGTTACAGGAGTATGTAATAAAACAGATGTACATGTATTCATCATATTGATTCATTAATCAATCGCTAATCGAATTATTATCTATTCATTCATGTTTTCCAGTAAGATTAATGCATTGGTAGATTGCAAAACATTTGTAACACAGGGTTTTCCCTCACTTTCGCCAGCCGAGGTAATAAGTGAGCTCTGATTTGAAAGGCTTTGAATAGCGAACCTTTTTCCAATACAATAGAGTAGAAAAAAAAGTTCAGAATGTTTAGAAAGTTTAACTTCTCAATCACAACAAAGAAATGTCCAAGATCAGAAAACAGGTAACAAAAAACAAACGAACAAAAACAGAAATACAGCTACTAGTGATGTGACGTTGTGCACCGAGTTTTGAAGCATGTATCAAAAAAATTATACATCTCGCAGTGAAGCGTTGTAGTGACGTCTGAAGCTTCATTTTCTGAAGCTTACCCATGTGACTTCTTCCAATTTTGATTCAAAGGTTTAAACGTCCTCGTGGGTCAGTAAAGTGTAGCAAGAGATTAGGCATTGATTATATACATTTTGACTGTTTCAAGGCGCTGCACCGTTCCGGCACACCAGTAATTCAACTAAAATACAATAGTAATTTATAGTAAAATGCTTTTGAACCATACTAAAGTGTATTGGTGTATTATTTACAATTATTTTTAAAGAAAGCCACTGCATATTGTAATATAATGTGTAACAGGCCAGTTCAATCCTCGTTCGGAACGAGTGGGTGGGTGTAGGACCGGTTGGAACATGATAAACGTAAATGCTTTTGAATACCTTGAATTTCACTACAGTCATCAGTGGTGTAATGCAACATACAATATGTGTAAAATACTACAGTAATTGGGTATACTGTATTGGCTATTGTTGTATACATAAATGAGTTGGTCTGTTTTGAACGTTTGCAACACAGTGCTTTCCCATATTTCAACCAGCAGAGGTCCTCATCGAGCTCTGATTTAGAAAACTTTGAGTAACTAACTATTTTCCGATACAATTGAGTGGAACTGTTCACTGGTTCATTTTACCATCACTAACAGCTACAGCTAAACAAGGCTTAGCAATGTAACTGACTTTATCAGAAATTGCCCCTGTACTGTACCTTCATTTACTATTCCCTACTTTTGTCCACTAATAAAGTACACTTAAAGTCAACACTGGACATTGGAAGTGAACTGGAAGGCATGCCGTATTTTTGGATTTGAAAAAATGCTGTCTAGTAGTAGTTTTGTTTCATGTCTTGCACAATCATTAATTTAACAATAATAGTTTATTAAAGAGCCCATATTATACATGAAATAGGGTCATATTTAGGTTGTAAGGGTCTCCAACAACAGTCTAATATGCATGCAAGGTCATAAAACACTTTGATGGTCTTATAACCTGCATTTATTTTTACCTAATTATCCCAACGACTCCCATATGAATCGTTCAGCGATTCATTTGTTCCCAACCCCCTCCTCAGCGCGAAGCTAATCTGCGCTGATTGGACCGATGACAGCCTGCTGCGATTGGTCGACAGTGACAGGCTTCAGCACGAGACAGAGTGAAATGCCCAGCTGGTAATCAACTATATAAAAGTAGTCACAGTGCACACGCGCTTCATAGTGTAAGGCTTTTTTCACACACACACAACCCTCCTCAGAAGAACTGGGGAGATCGACGCGAGTCTCTCTCTCTCCCTCTCCCTCTCCCTCTCTCACACACACACACAACGCTCCTCAGAAGAACTAGGGAAAGCGACGCGAGTCTCTCTCTCTCTCTCTCTCTCTCTCTCTCTCACACACACACACACACACACACACACACACACACACACACAACGCTCCTCAGAAAAACTAGGGAAAGCGACGCGAGTCTCTCTCTCTCTCTCACACACACACAACGCTCCTCAGAAGAACTAGGGAAAGCCACGCGAGTCTCTCTCTCTCTCTCTCTCTCTTTCACACACACAACGCTCCTCGGAAAAACTAGGGAAAGCGACGCGAGTCTCGCTCTCTCACACACACACACACAACGCTCCTCAGAAGAACTAGGGAAAGCGACGCGAGTCTCTCTCTCTCTCTCTCACACACACACACACACAACGCTCCTCAGAAGAACTAGGGAAAGTGACACAAGTCTCCTGTCTCCTAGCTTACGATCGATCGCCATAGCAACGACAAACGGCAGTGGAACGCGAGCTCACAAAAGCCTTTAACGTTAAATCCGTAAACAAAGCGGCACGCGTCGCGTTTTTAACGTGGCTTACATGTGATAAGAGAATATAAAGAGTAACCGCGTGTACTGTACCAGGTTAACAACTCATCTTTGGGTAGAGACTGTCAATATTATCCATCTGAGCACAGCGTGACTTCATTCGACCGGCGGCGTCTGTGTGTGTGTGTCTAGTGTTTTTTCTGTGTTAGTGGGCGGGGCCGCAGGTTTCAAATCTCCCTGGTTTGCGCGCGTAACTACTGGCGAGGCTTGTGTTTCGTGGCTGCGTCATCGCGAAACACCTAATGACTCGTTATCAAGGCGACTCGTTTGAAGCACTATGAGTCGACTCTTTTATAGATGAATCAATAGTTTTAAACACTGTACACTTACAGATTTAAGCCTTAGCTGGATATTTCACTTCACTTAGAGGTGTGTTACACACTACATGGAAGGGCATTTTCAAAAACCCATAATATGGGCTCTTTAAAAACTTACATTGACAGGATTCCACTGTGGATGTCATCTTCAGAGGTCGGAATTTATTTAGCATGCAAACTCTCACTGTGTCTTATGGGTATGTTCAAGCCGTTGAGCATACTTTGGTCGGACACTCATTTTTGCAGTACATTATGGGATAGATTGAGTGTACTAGAGGATAGTGATGTGACGTTGTGCGTCAAGGCTTCGAAGCATGTATCAAAAAAAGATTCGAGTAACGAACCTTTTTTCAATAAAATTGAGTCGATCGCTTCACTGGTTCAGAAAGCTTCATTTTACCATCACTACTAGAGGATCTCTGTTGACACCACTACAAATGGCAGCTCCCTCAAATAGTGCAGTGTTTAAAGGGTCAATTTTGGATAGAGGCTGTGTGAACGGTTTATATAAGCCAGGTAACGGGAAACAGGTGGAGCTGTAATCAGTCCAGTGGGTTGTGGGAAATGGAGTCCAGGTGAATTGCAGTGATACACTGTAAAACTCAAAAAGTTAAGGTAAATCAAACCATTTGAGGAAACCGATCGCAACAAACCATTTAAGTTCAAAAATGAATCCTAATGAGTACTGTGAACTTGATTCATTTGAGTAAACGAAGCAATTTGAGCAAAGTAAAACTGAATAAATCAAGAGAACTCAAACCAACTGAGTTCTGCAAAACTCAATAAGTTAAGGTAAATCAAACTGTTTGAGAAAACTGATTGCTACAAACCATTTGTGTTAAAAAAACTAATCTATATGAGTACTGTGCACGTACTCCATTTAAGTTGAAGTAATGAGGTATTTAATTAACTCATTACCTTTCACACGGAGTTCAAAACTCTTTTCAAATGAGTAGAATTAACTTTCAGTATATTTTGAGTTGACTACACTTATTTCATTTGATAAAGTTGACTGTTTGGTTTTACAGTGTAAAGCTGGCAGGGCTGGTGGGTACTCTAGCTAGTGATTGTGACATTATTATTCATTTATTTTCTTTTCAGCTTAGTCCCTTTATTAACCTGGGGTCACCACAGCAGAATGAACCGCCAACTTATCCAGCACATGTTTTACGTAGCGGATGCTCATTCAACCCATCACTGGGAAACATCCATACACACACACTCATACACTATGGTCAATTTTAGCATACCCATTTCACTTGTACCACATGTCTTTGGACTGTGGGAGAAACCGGAGCACCCGGAGGAAACTCACGCGAGAACGTGAACGGGGAGAACATGCAAACTCCACACAGAAACGCCAACTGACCCAGCTGAGGCTTGAACCAGCGACCTTCTTGCTGTGGCTTCTTGCACCGCGTCACCTGTGACATTATTACTGCCTCTGTACTTGTAATGGAAAACTGAAAACACTTTCCAAATAGATACATTTTGGTTTTGATTGTTTGTTTGGAACTGTGAAAACAAAGCCTTTCAAAACCAATGAGGCATGTTAATTTATTGTGACCAATTCAGGCAAGATAGTGGGTAACTTTGTTCAACGTTTGTTTGTCCATTTTAAAAGCCTTTATAAAGATTATTGTCAGTTTGTACAAACTTAACATTGCTTCTGATTCACTGTTACTCAGAACTCAAGTTTAGACATATTGTCCTGTGTATATTTGTACTTGTTTTTTGCAAGTTCTCTTACTCTTGTTTCACACACACCAACAATTCCACCTAATTGCCTGTCCATTTAAAAAAATAAAAATAAACCTGTGCCTCACTGCAACATTGTCATGATGTTTCAAAGAGGAAGGAGGTAAATAAATGAGTACTGGAAATGACACAGATTGAAGCATCCTGTATTTTACTCATATGTGGTAAAGGTACATATGTGTGTGGATCAGCAGCATTTGTAAAAGCATTATATACGTTGGTATGGACAGTGGGTGTTTTTGGATGTAGTGTGATGTAGTGTAGAATATACAGAAATTAAAATTGCTTGTGATTTCCTTTGGCAATTCAGAATTGTTTAATTGTTTCTTGGAGAAATTAACTTTATTTATTGTGCAACAGAATCTTTAAAACATTGCAGACATTCACCAGCATCTACATTACACACCGCATGAAAGATAATGCTTGAAAAAGCATAATAGGCACACTTTAAATATAGAGAATATACCTTTTGTTTAAAAGTTAATTGAAACCGATTTAGAATCTGAATTATGAACTTGTGACTAAAACGGGTTTGAATTACCTTCGTTAGAAACCTAAACAAGCTGAATGAACTGGGAAAAACAGAAAGTGACATTCAGAAAGAACATCAGAAAAGGAACCTGTCATGCTTTGTTGCTCATAATGAGGTAAATGTGCTGCGCACCCAAAGGTTAATTAAGTCTGAGAATGACACTTTTGTTTCTTCAAAGAAGAGCTAGGCTGAGTCATGTACTATAATTACATAGTGAAATATCAAAGCCTCATGCCCTTGAGCTATGCTTCAACCCTGTTGACATAAAGGACGGAGAGGGGGCATGTATAGCCATCATCATTTCAGCTGTGGTCTGATTGCCTATAAAGCAGCTTTAACGGTAACCGCAAACGTTTTAAATGTAATGCGGATTGCTCTAAAGCAATATCACATAAGCAGCATCAATAGTTCAATAGGGAAATATGGAAATAACTAAAATAAATAAAAAAAAATTATCAAATACAGTAGATGGTTTTATGTGAAGATTGCATCACAGTTACAAGGATCCAAATTGTGTGTGGAAAGGTAAGAAAAATACAGACCTGACAGTTCATTGCATAAATAAGCTTCACAAAAAATATATATTTAAGGTGCTTTCACACTAGCACTTTTGGTCCACACCCAGGTTCATTTGACATCAGAGTATATGGTACGTTTAGCTAGTGTCAACATTGTCTTCTGAACTCGGGTGCGCACCCGTGAACCATACCCGAGTCTGCCTGAAAGAGGTGGTCTTGGGGTACGGTTTGTGCGAACTCTGGTACGTTTAACCATCCTTCACTCATTGTCCGGCCTTGTTGCTTCTACAAGGAATGCACTCTTCTCACAGTCAGTGTCTATTATCTGATTCCAAGTTTACTTACTTCCCTCATTTCCTATGATCTCCAGTGTCTGCGTCTTTCCTTCATAGTGTGGTTTCTCCTGGTCTCTTGTCATTAACTTCCTGGGTTTGTCTATCTGTGTTCCTTGCTTCCAAAACTCCTCCAGTCCCACCGATTCATCTGGTCACCCATATCCATCCTGCAATATATCCATTAAGTTCTATTTTTACCCTGCCATCCTATACAATAAATTGTTATCATACTTGCATCTCCGGTTCCTGTCTCCTTCTGTAACAATGGTGTTGGATAATGGTTTATATTTTAATGGCGCATAAATCCATTGTAAATGTAACTCATACACCGCCAGAGGGTTAACGGGGGGAAGGGAGGATCTTTTGAAGCGGATGGATGTGTTTTAGTAACAGAAATATTTAAATAACTTACTGTATTCTATACAGTATATATATATATATATATATATATATGTATATATATGAGCAATATCACATGAGCAGCAGTGCAAGATGGCTGTATATCGGCACTGGTGGGAGGCGTGCATGGGTTCAAGGCCACAGGCCGAATACCTTAGTGAAAAATCAAAGCCAACCAAACACTACCAGATTACTATGGTATAAAAACAGCACCACACACTTCTTCAGCTGTTTTTTGAAATTAATTTACGCTGAGAAAATGCAGTTTTTCTCCCCAAAGCACTTAATATGTAGTTTTTGTCTCCATCTTGTGGTGGAACATCAACCATCACTTTCTTTGGTCTGCTCAGACCAAATTATAAATTACGAGCATTTCAAATTAGGCACTATCCTTATAAATAAACTACATAGTTGCAATCTAAACAACTACATTCTCATAACATGGCTAGGCACATGAATGCAGAATTGTGTGTGTAATATACTGCATATAGTTCTAAAGTATAGCCAAGCCAAATAGGGTTCTTGTTCATAGTTGTCTTATGTGGTTCCTCCAAGATACACTTATTCCAAAAGCTACCTAATATGTTATGTCAGTTGCACATAACATGCATTCAGAAACTGCCAAAAGTCACTGATTGGTGTTTATAATTTAAAAAATTTATTTCTTCTGTTACAAAAAGACATTGATCAGCTTCATGAGACATGCATTAACCCCCTGGTGGTCTATTAGTTAGTTTGACGATGGATTCCTGTGCTTTTAGAAGCTTCAAATTATAAGGCACTACCCAACACCATTATACAGCATGGAAGAGCTAGGATAGAATAAAATATAAAACTACAATTGTGTTCATCTGACATACAGAAAAAGTCTTGAGGGATGCCTTGAGGGTGAGTAAATTATGGGGTTTATGGTGCGTGCATAGAGTAACCTTCAGAAACAGTCACGATAACCCCCCCACTAATAAACATGGAATTACTAATTAATAAACTTCAGTGTATAATTGTATTTTGTGTCTTTTGAGAAACCTTTTTTTCTGTCAGATATATATTATATAGTAGATTAACCTTTTTTTTTTACAGCACAAAAAACAAGGCTATTCAGATATACTCGTTTTTTAAACCGTTTTGACTTCACAATTACCAAGGCTCATTAATAACAATGCAGTGGCCTCCATGCAATCAGATTTAATCAGTAGCCTTCGTCCACATCTACAATCTGTTTGGGAGAGCAAACCTTTTTGAAGAAGCTGAACGGGCAAGCTGTGAAACATATGGTCAAGAGGCCTGAGACCATTTCTGCTTCACTTCAATATTTCATAAAACCACAGTGCATTTTGGGTAATTGATGCAAGGCTGTTAATAAGCGAGCAGAGTAGGGTTGTAAACACAGCTGGACACTTCAGATGATCAGCCCTCGCTGGGACTCCCGTTATAAAATTAGATGCAATTCAGAACTGTAAAGAAATGTAAAAAAAAAGAAAGTGTTGGAGTAAAAAGCTTAATTCTCTTAGGAGGACAAATGTGTACTAGATATGTCTACGTGACATCTGGAGTAGGGATGCGTGACGTTACATTATTATATTTTAATCTTTCATCTAAATACTTTATTGTGTGTCAGTACAAAGCCATTTTGCATCATCAAATGCAATACAAGAATTAGATTGCATGTTTAGTCACTAAAAGGTCTGCTCTTTCCTCTGTTCTAGGATGGTGTCTTCTAAGCGCAGTTCACAAAGTGCACAAAAAGAACAGTAACAAGTCTCTTGAGTAAGTGAAAATATTGAGTAAGTACAAAAAGAAGAAAAAAACATGATGTTATTGTTTACAGCTTACAGCACTTTTAAAATCTGATCATATTTGAAACTTTACATTAAAAAATTGAGACTCAAATTAAACTGTTTAAAATAACACACATAAGTTTGCATGGTTATACTAATTTAGTCATACTATTTATTTTATTTTATTTTATTTATTATTTTATTTTATTTTATTTATTTTTTTATTTATTTATTTTATTTTTTTTATTTTATTTATTTATTTTTTAATTGCCAGTGTGCCATCATCACAAATTATTTAACGGAAGAACATTCAAACCTACAAAACATTAAAAATGTATATAATTGTACATAAAATGTATATAATAATAGCTTTTTTTCTCTAAACTACGTATGAAATTTGTTCCTCATATAAATAAATATGTTCCTTGTATAAATAAATACAAAATGATCAAAATTATATTTATGCAATTCGTTGCAGAATCAAACTAAATAAAAGTTATATTTACTCAAAAACCCATCCAAAAAACCTGAGAATTGTGATATTGTCTTTTATTTATATATTTGTTGTTTAATCCAAACAGTCCCTCTTGAAAAAAAAAAGTTAATTCATAGTAAATATAATTATGTTTTTGAACCATTCTTGAATTGTGAAGTACTTGAATTATTATGTTATGTAATGGTAAATATAAGGTTGATATGGTAACACAACAACTAAAGTAATATAAACAAATGACCCATACTGTAGTTTTTTAACAATAGCCTATATTATAACAGTGTTTCCCAACCCTTTTCCTGGAGGCACACCAACAGTACATATTTTGGATGTCTCCCTTACCTAACTAATTAACTTCAGGCTTTGGAGTCTCTTCTTATGTTCTAATTAGGTGATTCAGGTGTGTTTGATTAGGGAGACATTGAAAATGTGTACTGTTGGTGTGCCTTCAGGAACAGGGTTGGGAAACACTGTATTATAATGCAATGCATCATAGTGTACTGTAGTATTCATTACAGTTCACTATAGTTAATATGCTGTATTTTATGTTGTAAAAGTCATTAACAAAGAGTTGTAAACACTCTCAAACTGTAAATAAAGTATCACACATTTAACTATACTTGTAATGTGAAGGGGCGTCACGGTGGCGCAGTGGGTAGCATGATCACCTCACAGCAAGATAGTTGCTGGTTCGAGCCCCAGCTGGATCAGTTGGCATTTCTGTGTAGTTTGCATGTTCTCCCAGCGTTCTCCCAGGGTTTCCATCAGGTGCTCCGGTTTCCCCCACAGTCCAAAAACATGCGCTATAGGTGAATTGAATTAGCTAAATTAGTGTTCGTGTGTGAATACAAGAGTGTATAGGTGTTTCCCAGTGTTGGGTTGCGACTGGAAAGGCATCCGGTGCATAAAACATGTGCTGGATAAGTTGGTGGTTCAATCCGCTGTGGCGACCCCTGATTAATAAAGAGACTAAACTGAAAAGAAAATTAATAAATGAATGAATGTAATGTGAAGGGGGACGCTGACAAGGGAGGTGTGGATCCAAATGCAGGTTTATTGATAATGTTCCGGCAGGCAACGGTCACAATCAGGAGCAAACAGATGTATGCAGGCAAATCCAGAGTCATAGTGAAATAGACAGGTGCCTGGTCAGTACAGGCAGGCAGCAGACAACAAAAAAACAAAAACAATGAAAGGGTTAAAAACACGGCAAAACAAGGCAAGGAAAATGTTTGTCATAATGTTCACAAAACTGTTAAACAAGACTCAGCAGCTAGTGTGTGTGTGTCTGTGCTGCTTTTAAAGTCCATGTAATCAGTTCATGAGCAACTCCCAGCCATGAGTGTGTGTAAACTACTGAATGAGGAACAGGTGTGTGTAAATGGTGCATGACTGGAACTTGTAAAATAACACTGGAGCAGAGTTAAAGTGCTGAGCAAACAGAGAATAATGAACTCCTGCTGTTAAAAAGCAAAATCACTGAAGAAAAATACTAAACTACAACCAAATTCAGTCACAACCTTAAGCCCTGCTGTCCACACAATCTATCCGCAACTATAGTTAGGAAATAAAAGCAAAACTAGGACACTATTAACAAGGCTACATGCCTGAAACAACACTATCTCACACCACTTCATAACTTTTTGATTTGGTGGCTAATTCATACAATTGTGTACGATCTTACTCTTACATTTTAGTATGATCTGCTCATCCCCCATGATGACTGGGGTAAAGGGTGGATTAAAATTTGTACATTTTCAAATTCATAGCCACTAAATTGACAAAGCAAAGTAGTATTAGTTTCCTCATGAGGTAGAGCAAAATGATTAAATCATAAGGCTAAACATTTATTTCATTTCTCCTTCTTTGAAAGCTTGGGCTCATCATGATTTTGGCAGGCAATCCAATGCCAAACCCTCTAGCACAATGCATAATTCTGCTTCATTTTATCTGATATTGAAGACAACAGCAACCAACCATTGAGGGGAATATCAAACTCCCTTCTCTTGTTTCACATTCATGTCTGTGTTTCCTCTTTATCTGACAAAATTCTGCTCATTGTACTTTTTCGGTTCTTCCTCCAATGTCGTGAATTTCGATAAGCACATGGTGATTTCTCCAGGACACTAATTGACTCACAGCAGCTAATTAAATGTAGGTTGTAAGGTTGCGATAACTGTGTAATGACAGGGGAATGTGAAGAAGAAGACACTAAAAATTGCTCAGCTAAAATTAGATCAGATTGGATGTTCAACACACTGTCTGAAGGGAAATCGCTTTTAAAGTGTTTTGATGAACAGATGGTGACATTGAGAGTGAAAATGCATCACAACCTTGTGTGTACAGTCCTTGACATGAGTTTCACAGTTTAATACATGTGTTTGCCTAAACATTGCTTGTGGATATGGTGGATTTTAATTTCTACAGTCATTTCATCAATTTAATCGCTCTGATCTCAGGAGGGAACTGTGACTATTTTATGTTCAGTCGTACAAAAATGTACGATTTTAAAAACGTCATTGGGGCAGGGCTCGAAAATTGCGACTGTTTGAAATTTTATCTATGCAACCTCAAAATATATTTGGGAGCATTTGTGCGAGTGCATAAAATTGTTGCCGTGCGACACTTTTGACTGCAAAATGTTCACCGCATGCACATATTTAGGAGACATTCACGCAAAATGCTTCCTTGCACCTAAAAACGTGAAACCCAGTGCTCAGGAATAATTTAAAACAGTCAACAGTACAGTAAACAAAACTTGCAATGCTTGCCCCGCCTTCAAGCTCGTCTGATTGGCTCACTGCTCTAGAACTGAATGCGAACGGATTGGTTAATATCAGCTGTCAATCATTCAGTTAATGCTTTCTGCCTTCCAGTAATGAGCGAAAATGTAAAGCAACAAAGATGAGAGAATAAAAAAAGCCCACTGATAGATTTTGTTTTAGAAACCACCTAAAGTTACAAATAATGGCACATCTAATTAGTGATATACTTTTTGAAGAATGGATAAGACTCCTAAAGCAGCGCGTTTTTTTAAAACTGTGTTTGCGTTATGAGGATTTGCAGCATGTGTGCTGTCGAATGGATGAAAATCTTTGCTTAATTTGCTGGCAATTTTTGTAATTGTACGCGTTTTCTTAAATTGAAGCATGTTAAGCTCTCTCGGCCACCATATTTAAAAGACTAGATTTATTTAATTTTTTTTATGGATATGGTATTTTTATGTTATTGCAATCATGAGCCTCTACTGTTACATTTTTTCAGGGTTAACAATCCACCTATGAAGGAGAGTGCAATTTTTGATGCAACAATTCATACACGAATATATCACAAGATGATTTATTTTATTTTAATATTATTATTATTATTTTATTTACCAGTTACCATGGTATGTATAAAAATCACATGCTTATGCTCTAAAGATATTGGTATTTATTTATATGTAGAATATTTAGGATTATGCAGCAGGCATAAGGCATGCAATGTTACGATCACCAATGATCGTAACTCCACTGATCACTGGAATGCATGCACAATTGCTTACGGACTACAGATGCGCCATTTTTGGACTACAACCCCATACATGCACTCTGCTCACACACACATGTGCCTCATTATGACTGATTACACACGCACCACCGGAGGATTGTCAAGGACTGATTACACACACTACTTAAGCAGCACACACACTCACTCCAGTCGCCGAGTTGCCTTTACACATCTGTTTGCACCCATGTTGACCATTGCTTGCCTGACATCCTTAATAAACCTCCATGTAGATCCGAATTCTGTTGTCAGTTTCACTATCCCTGGTTACATGCATAAGACCTTTTTGCAAAAGAAGTTTATGCAAAAACTTTGTTCACACACAGCTGCTGTGAAATGGTGTCCTTTCAGAAACACTTCATGCCTTGCTGCTCCCAAGTATTGGGGATTGTATTTTTTTTTTAAATGGCTTGTTTGCAATATACTTAAATCTACTGTATCAACATCTGTTGTCTTAATTTCTGTCACAATTTCTGTAATGTCTTAAAGTTAGAGGAAAAAGTTGTATGACCTCAGTTAACAAAAATGCTGTAATTTCACAAAAAACCCAAGCGAAGCACAGGAAGAACATGCAAACTCTGCACTGAAATGCGAGCCGGAACCAGCAAAATTCTTGCTGTGAGGAAACAGTGTCGCCCTATTCTCCATTAATCTAGGAAAGAGGGGGAGGAGTAGGGGTGGATGGGGGGATTTTTCAAGATTAAGATGGTTGAGGTGAGAAAATCTGGTTATTTATTGTGCATTTGGTATCGTCTGATTGTTAAATCATGTGATAGCTAATGTGGGACCAGCTGTGGTCAATCATAAGCACGTGATCCTCTCGAAATTAGATTAGAAATAAACTTCACACTCAGATTAGATTTCAGAACTGAAACTAACCGTTGCTATGAAAAATAAAGTGTGTGAAACCTTTTGGAAATGTGTCCACATATAGATTCAGATCATAGTTAGGTCTCATCCAAACAAAACAGCATCAACTGAAATGCCATTTATGAAAATCTTTTTTTTTCAAACTACTGATGGAGCTCAGCACCCAACATAATAGAAAGAAAATTCAGAGAAACTGACCTGAGCTGTCTGGCAAGCGTTACGTAAATGAAAGAAAACTCAGATCTAACAACATCACAGCAATTGTGCTCACAACTTCCAAGTGATGATTCTTCAGAGTAATCAAGCCAGGTAATAACCCATTTAAGTTTGCAGTTAAAGAGTTCATCCTTTTTATAAGGCTGCTTATTACAAGGATGTGAGTGGGAGCATTTTAATTAATGAAAATATGAATGTAATTATAGCCATAGAATGTGTCGGTAGCATGCATAAGTAATCTTAGCTTTGTCTTTATATCAACAGCTGTGGTGGCACGCTTGAGTAAAAGCATATTACACATTAACTGAACATGGAACATTTTCTGCTTTTTTACTGTATAGATGTCTGCAGCAATTAGCATCTTTTTCATGCATTACTTGAAATTACGGAAGACAAAAAAAGTGTTTTTTGCGACAAAATTGTTTACATTTATTTTGTATTTATATAATTTTCTGTTTTAATACATTATTTTCTGTATTGGGAAAAAAGTCATTTAATTTGCAATCAGCATTTAGACCTCTAGCGGTTTCCTTTTACATAACATACATTTTTTTACATAACTTATAGTGAGAATGCAACACTTAAAACAATAAAGTGAAATAAAAAAAGGTGTTTAAAGCTGGTTTATAGATGCCAGGCCTGGCCAGATGTTTTCTGCAGAGTGCTAATGTCATTCAGAATTGGAGCTTGCATGAGCAATTAAGGCAAATAGTGCAGGTAAGAAGCGTTTACTGGCAGATGATACTTTACCTCAACGGAACATGCTAGACATATGGATTAAAAAAGCTGCAGTGACAGGGAAAAAATGTTACTCATGGAGCTGCAGATGGAGGCTTAGAGTACTCTACACTAAGAAGGCTTAGTCAAACAGATCACGGATTTAACTTGGAGATTTTCAATACACATGAAAATAGACTGGGATTTCCAGCTCTTTCCAGAGTGAGATTTCACACTATTTTCAGAAAGCCAAACTGGAAATGAGATGAAATGTCATTTTACTTGCTAATTGAACATCTAAAATTTAAATTAGTAAAAAAGCTGCTTTTCCTGCAAAAGGTCAACCATTTCGACAAAAACAGTCTGTTGTAATTGTTGGTTTATAATTATATTGCCAGGGTTTTCAACCTGGACTATAAAGCCTGGTCTCTTCATTTTATTTTATACACAAAGGTTTTTCTTCAAGATACATTTTAATTTTGGGGTAAAATTGTCTAATCTAATCTACTCTTCTGTTGAAGTTTTGTTCCAAACTAACTCAATATTAAAACACATTGGACTACTTAAAATAATAAAACAGAATTCACTAAGTAGCATATGTGGAAGAACAATCATCAAAATTAGACTTATTAGAGTCTAATTTAGAATCCAAATAGAATCCAAATTAGAGGGAAATTACGAGATACTTCAGTAAAGCAAGCCATGCAGACCAGTATCTTGTGTTGCATTTATTACATCCATTAGAATGTAAACTGTGGGTGATTTGTACCTTGCAACATCAAGCTGAAGTGACACGCATTAAAGGAATAGTTATCCAAATTGGGTTTTTGTTACAACCAGTTCTGGGACGAAAAGGTTAAACTACAACAATCTAGCGTGGAGTGTTTTTGGAGAAGACGCGTTTATTCCTTATTATCCAAATATAATTTCTGTGTACTTTAAACCAGCAAGAGTACAGGGTCTTCATTGTTGCATTTAGCGCTTCAAAATGCACTATACACATTCTTTATTGGAGACAGGTCGGGACTGCAGACAGGCCAGTCAAGTACCTGTATCCTCTTCCTTTGCGGCCAGGACTTTGTAGTGTGTGCAGAATGTGGTTTTGCATTGTCTTTTTGAAATATGCATGGGTGTCCCTGGAAAAGAAGGCAGCATATTGTGCTCCAAAATCTCTATGTACTTTTCAGCATTAATGGTGCCATCACAGAAGTTCAAGTTACGTTTGCCAAGGGCACTGACACTATACCATGACAGACTCTGGGTTTTGGACTTGTTGCTGGTAACAGTCTGGATGATCCTTTTCTTGTTTGGTCTGGTGCAAACCACGTCCATTTTTCTCAAAAACATACCTGAAATACTGATTCATATGACCACAGTACAGGTTTCCACTGTGTGATGGTCTATCCAAGATGCCTCCAAGCTCAGAGAAGTCGAAGGCGCTTCTGGACACTGTTAACTTAGGGCTTCCTTTTGGCAGAGTACAGTTTTAATTGGCATTTGTGGATGTAACTACATATTGTGGTACTTGACAAAGATTTGCTAAAGTAGTCCTGAGGCAATGTGGTGATATTGCCTATAGATGAATGATGATTCTTGATGCAATGTGACCTGAAAGATTGGAAATTACGGCTGTTCAGCTTAGGCTTGCACCCTAGTCTTTACTCACTGAAATCCCTCCAGATTCGTTGAATCCTTTAATTATTTTGTGCACTGTTCAAGGTGAAATATCCAAATGTCTTCCTATCTTTCTTTAAGGAACATTATTTTTAAACATTTCAATTGTTTTCTCACGTATTTGTTGGCAAACTGGTGATCCTCTGCCAATATTTGCTCCTAAAGGACTAGGCCTTTCTTGGATGCTGCTTTTGTACCAATTTATAATTACAATCACCTGTTGGCATTACCTGGTTCAAGTATGTACAGTATATGTACAAATAAAATGAGGAAATGAATGACAAAACATGAGATATTTTGTGTTCGTATTTTCCATACTGTTCCAACTGTTTCTGACTGAGGGTTGTAATATCAACACTTCAAATCAACACTTCTTCTAGAATCTAGAACATAATTTTTTAAGTTTTGTGTCAAGACGTGCATGTCTAATCTTGGCAACATAAATATTTCAGGTGTTAAACATTGAAAAATAGGAGGGTTAACTTTGTTTGTGTTTGTCTAACACATAGTCTAATTAACAAGGCAGAGAAACATTATTTTGATTGAACACTGAAGTTTTGAAATTGGCAAATGATTTCAAAAACATTTTTTCAGACAGACTTTATTCTTTAAGATTCTGTATGTAATTATTTCTGACCATACAAAAGACTGTGTGATGCTGTCTGTCAATTTGCCGCTTTGAAAGACCTGGGTCAAAGATCACAGATTCTAGCTGACCATTAGAGACTAGCCAGTCTTTAAGCCTTGCAAATATATAGTTGCTCAACTTAAAGTTTAAGTTAAAGGGATAGTTCACCAAAAAAATGAAAATATACTCACCCTCATATATATATATATATATATATATATATATATATATATATATATATATATATATATATATATATATATATATATATATATATATATATATATATATTTAAAGATGAAAACCTCTAACCATTGACTTCCAAAAACAAATATGGAAGTCAATGGTTACCGCTTTCTTTAAAATATCCTCCTTGTTCAAAAAAGATTACATTTTCGGGTTAACTATGCTTCCACCATTGATGAAAAATATGAATTCATATTTCTTCAGTCTAATAGTTCTCCATGAATTACTTTTTTTATGTGTAATCATATGCATGCTTGTTTGTTTGTTTGTTTGTTTGTTTGTTTGTTTGTTCATTTTTGAGTCACAACAACAACATCAAGTTTGTAGACAGTTAACATGACAATACAAGAAAAACTTAAACATCGTCCATGAAACTCCTTCTTGCTCACATAATCGAACTGTCTAACGGAAACTGAGATCTAACAGATGTGCTGTCACCTCTGGTGTCAAATGAGGTAAATTTGTGACTGCAACAAGCCCTACATCTGCCATCTTAAGCAAAATAGGCAACGGATAAGTTTGTGAACTGAGCTTGAGACAAACAAGATGGGACAGAGACATGTGACTGACTAATAACTGCTATGAGGGAGCTTTTATCCCACACAGTTTTCCCTCATTGCCTTTCAGCCAACACTGACAGCATCAATCAGTGCTATCATAAAATCACTCATGAGCCACATTTGCTTTTACTGCCTCAAAACACTGAAATGGATTTTTTTCATTGTATTTCTTTTTTTTTTTTTTTGGTCAACAACAACATAAAGTCACTCAATGAAGAACTCAATGTTTACAAATTGTTTGTCTACATTTGTCTAATTTGACCATTATAATATCCAGTGGTTTAAAGTAACAAATTTAACTGAAATTATGGTAACTGAGTAGTATTTCTAAGTAATATTACTTTACTATGCATTTACTTTTAAATGTTTATTTTTTCTTCTACTCCAGTACGGTAACACTTTATAATAACTACACACTATGCAGATGATACTCAATCATATATTTCAACTAAACCTGACGAGATGTCTAAACTGTCTAAGCTAACTGAGTGTATTAAAGATGTTAAAGACTGGATGACCAACAATTTTCTTCTCTTAAACTCAGACAAAACAGAATTATTACTTATTGGACCTAAATCCTGTACACAGCAGATCTCACAACTCGACCTACAACTAGAGGGATACAAAGTTAGCGTTAGCTCTACTATAAAAGATCTGGGCGTCATATTAGACAGCAATTTAACTTTTGAAAACAATACATCCCATGTCACAAAAACTGCCTTCTTTCATCTGAGAAATATCGCTAAGTTACAAAGTATGCTATCCATCTCGGATGCAGAAAAGCTAGTCCATGCTTTTATGACTTCTAGGCTGGACTACTGTAATGCACTGTTTGCTGGCTGCCCAGAATCCTCTATTAACAAACTTCAATTAGTACAAAATGCAGCTGCCAGAGTTCTTACCAGGTCTAGAAAATTTGATCATATCACCCCAATTTTATCCTCCTTACACTGGCTGCCTGTTAAGTTTCGTATTAAATTTAAAACATTGCTTCTTACCTATAAAGCCTTAAATAATCTAGCTCCTGTTTATCTAACCAACCTTCTCTTTTGCTACAATCCAACTCGCTCTTTAAGATCTCAAAACTCAGGGCTTCTGGTAGTACCTAGAATAGCAAAGTCAAGTAAAGGAGGTCGAGCCTTCTCATTTATGGCTCCTAAACTCTGGAATAGCCTTTCTAAAAATGTCCGAGGCTTAGACACACTCTCCCTATTCAAAAATAGATTGAAGACCTATCTGTTTAGTAAAGCATACACTCAGTGCACCACTTAGCGGGCTTCCACACAGGTTCTGCATCTTGTTTATATACGCTATGAACAGCAGCTATGCTAATTATTCTCTTTATTCTCCATTTCCACCTGGGGATACTCTTCTCGAGGCCCTCAGACTATGCAGAGTCACTGATTCGATCCAAGACCAACGACGAGATGATCCCAAGGTTTCCATATCCTGGACCAGGCCGTATGCTGAGCAGCTACTGTGGTGGTCATGGAGGAGTGGAGAACATGAGACTGATTCCTGTGACGCTCCAGGGACAGATGAGTCTTCGCTGAGGCTAGCTTCCAGCCTCCGCCGCTGAGACTGCAGCTCTGCACAAGACGTTTGGCCAGCAGAGAAATTAAAATGGTCGTGCCCAACTGAGTCTGGTTTCTCTAAAGGTTTTTTTTCTTCATTTCCCCAATTAGTGAAGTTTTTTTTCTCTCTCCGCAGTCGCCACTGGCTTGCATGGTTCGGGATCTGTTGAGCTACGCATCGTTGGATTTGCTCTTCAGTGTTTGGACTCTCAGTAATGATTTTTAAACCACACTGAACTGAGCTAAACTGAACTGAACTTAAACACTACAAACTGAACTACACTGTTCCAATTTACTATGACCTTTTATGTAAAGCTGCTTTGACACAATCTACACTTTAAAAGCGCTATACAATAAAGGTGAATTGAATTTGAATAATATATTAAGCATTAGCAAATAGTGAATTTATTATCTGTTAAGCATTAACTCTACATTAACAGATGTTAGTAAGATGCTCTATTGCAGACTTTTAAGCACATCTATGATGTACGTAATGATTGTACTTTCATACTTTGTTAATTATAATTTTTTCATTACTAATTAAGTATTGCATTATTTACTAGCCAGTTATTTGAGGTGGTGTTTAAAGATTATTGTGAATGAGTAAGTAAATGATTAATAATTTATTTAAATGACAATTTATATATCTTATTATTCAGGCACAAATTAATAGTTAATTTTTATGTTAATAAATGCCTTATCAACTCAACTTCATCCAGTTTTGTGACTTAATCTATAGTGAGAACTGTTTATGCTTTATAAATCCCTTATTAATGACAATTAAAGGCTCAGTTATATTTTAAATAAGAAAATAAACAACTTTATTCATTTCTATTCATTTGAAGAAACACAAATAAAACTGTATCAAATGATAATTAAATCTTTCAATGCAATCTTAACTAAAATAAAATCACTGTACAGTTTAAACTTCCCTAAATAACATTGAAATGTTGCATCATATTATATTAATTATATTATATTAATTTTATATTGACTGCTTACTGTTTAATACTTGCTAACTTGTTTTGTACTTGATATACTTGACAGTAAATTTGGTTTAAAATACCTCCTTTTTTATGTAATTTCTTGTTTACACATGTTAGTTTTTGTTTTATGTTCAAATGCATGTTCAGGTAATAGAACAGAATTAAGTCAAAGTTCTCACTTTAGGTCTAAAACTGGATGAAGTTGAGTTAATAAAGCATTTATTAACATACAAATTAACTATTAGTATATGCCTGAATAGTAATATATAAATAAATAGTTTATGAATCATTTACTAACTCTTTCAAAATGATCTTAAAAACCCCAACTACTCTTAAATACAAATGATTTGTAAATAATGTGATCTTAATTTAGTCATGAAAATTTAATCAGTAACAAAGTATGAAAGAACAATCATTAAGCACATTTTAAATGTGCTTATAAGTCAATACAGCATTTGTATCTGCAGCTATAAACTGCTTAATGTCAATTAATGTAGAGTTAATGCTTAACAAATAATGAATTTACTATCCTTTCCCAGGGGGGAAAGGGACTGAGCTGAAAATGAATGAATGAATGAATAAATGAATGAATGAATTCACTATTTCCTAATGCTTAATAGATGATTCATAGTGCGTAGTTATTATAAAGTGTTACCAATTCATGTCCAATCAAATTGCGCATAGAAAAATCACACCAGACAGAATGCACAAATTAAGCATGTATTCTGTCAGAGCTGCATGAGCTTGCTTTGTGGCACCAATTGTTGGACACTCTTGTTAGTCAGGGTTCAAAGTGCATCACTTGAGCATTAACATATCGCCACATGCTAGAGTTCCCCTTAGGTTACACAGATTGTGCTTTGCATGTAAACACATTAACCTGCTTTCTGTCATCTTATTATTTATTTATGCAATGTGTTTTCACAGTACATTAGTGTCACAGTTTGAATGGATAGTCTATGAATGTCAAATTATTAACTTATACTTAGGAACACCCTTAAAAGAAAATGACACTGATGTAAGCTACTTGTTTAATTTGTAGGGTATAAGGTGGAATAATTTTCACAGCGCACTATATTTAGAAGGCTTATTTTTCACTCATACTATGAGTAGAAATTATTTTAATCTGCATGAATTACATTCTTTGGGAAATAATTGTACTCTCCACCATTGAAAATATATAGCAAAACAGGCAACAATGTTGTCAAATGTATCCTCATTCATAGAGATCTTTGAAAATGACTGCACTCTTGCATAGATATGGTCCTGTAGTCAACCATTGTATCATTTAATTTGTGACTATAGTCTGAACATGGCATGCAAATGACAACATCCTTGTAGCTTTCACATATAATATATTTATTTGCTAAGTGTGTGCACAAAGGAAATTGTTATTGCTTTCAGGACCTTTGGGTGCATATTGTACATATAGACATGACCACAGTTGGGTGTAACGTTTTTTACAGTACCACATTGCTGTATTCTAATTACATTTTTGGGGAATGATTACAGTTACTAAATTCAGTGTAATTGCGTTACTTTCGTTACAAATATAGATTTTAGAAAGCAATATTTGCTTCAAGTGGAAATACAGACATTACCTTGATATCATTGAGTGTAAAAACAAAAATATCTGTCTACAGTTGAAGTCAGAATTATTAGCCCCCTGTTTATTTTTTTCCCTAATTTCTGTTTAACAGAGAGAAGATTTTTTTTCAACATATTTCTAAACAGTTTTAATAACTCATTTTTAATAACTGATTTATTTAATCTTTCTTAACACTTCTATACAGTTTAAAGTGGCATTTAAAGGCTTAACTAGATTAATTAGGTAAACTAGGCAGGTTAGGGTAATTAGGCAAGTTATTGTATAATGGTGGTTTGTTCTGTAGACAGTCGGAAAAAAAAATTAGCTTAAAGGGGCTAATAATTTTGACCTTAAAATGGCTCATAAATTTTTTTAAAAACTGCTTTTATTCTAGCTGAAATAAAATAAGACTTTCTCCAGAAGAAAAAATATTATCAGACATACTGTGAAATTTCCTTGCTCTGTTAAACATCATTTGGGAAATATTTAAAAAAGAAAAAAAAATTTAGAGGGCACGAATAATTCTGACTTCAACTGTATGTCCAGACTCTAAAGATCTTTTGACTGCTTTTAACTCGACCAGCACTTTGTTCAAGCACTTAAACAGAAAATATTCTACGACAATACTCATCGCCAATGAGGACACCAGCGCCCAAAAACACATCGGCCCAACTCAGACTAAACAGTCTAAATACAGTTTGGCCCCTATCATACACTCAGCGCAATAAGGTGCAACATGTGTTTGATTGCATTTGTTGCTATTGTCAGGTCAGTGCAACCCTAATTTTCAGGTTTTGCACCATGTTGTTTAAATAGCAAATCCATTTGCGTGTTTTTGTGGACTCATGGGTGTTTCGGTCTAAAAAGGAGGTGTGTTAAGGTGCATTGTTGATGCGTTTTTTTGAGAAACTGAAATAGACTGCCCCACTGATTAACTGAAAACTGGTTTAAAGTCCAGCGTAGTGTGCGTTAGTTATGTGCCTTAAATTGCTAAATTGCTTAGTACACACAGGATGGACAGCAATACACAAATATCTTTACATATAAAAAAATAAAGGATTAAAATGTAAAAAAAATAACATTATTTTCTACATAAATGCAAAAACCAAATCCTCCATGTTTTCTTCATGTCGGGGGCTTTTTTCAGTTTATTTCTTCACCTCGGGGGGCTTTTTCAGTTTATTCATGACAATTTGCATTTGTATAATGTTATTATTATTAGCAGTATTGTTTATTATATGCATATTTATATTTGTTTTAATAAAGACAAGGTTAGATTTGTCCACCTATCGGGTTTTGGAGACGTATACATCACCATATGGGGCATAAGAAGAGGACGGGTGTTTGGATATAACTCCAACTTGTCACACTTTGTTATTATTGTTCATATATCAATTTGCTGGAAACTAGAACTGAGTTTAGAAATAGTTTTGAAACAAATCTTTGTGCTTAAACAAATTTAGATATGTAGGTTAATGGATGTCTTCAGTGGAATGCGTACAACACAGTTTCCTTACTACCACGAAAGTAAAGGAGTAAAGTAAAGAGTAAAAATAAAGAGAAAGTAAAGAGGCCAAATAGATGGAGCTTGTTCTTTATTCTTGCACTGCAGATGCTCAGTTTAACTGTTTTCTCCCTAGTAAAGCATTCACTTTTTTTACTTACAAAGTCCACCATGTAAATAGCAGATACGCCATGGCGCTACACAACTGACTCTTAAAGTGAATAGTAAATGATTGGTTTTGTCATGATTACCAGCGATCTCTAACCACCACAGGTCGCTGGTAAGCACTCAATTTCACATGGACTACATCTTATGAACTACAAATTCAGTCATGCCACACACACACACCTGCTCCAAGTCTCCACTGATTGGACTCCCACAGCTGATGCTGCTTCTGGACTAATCACACACACTACTTTAGCAGCACACACACTCACTTCCTTGCTGAGTCTTGTTTACCTGTAAAGTGACAATTCAATGCGGTTTCCTTAGTCTTGTTTCTCCGGGTTTTGACCTTTGCCAAGTTTGTCTGTTTGTCCCTGTCATTGCCAGTCTTCCGACCTCTCGCCTGTTATAGTGACTACGATTCTGGATTTGCCTTTATTCATCTGTTTGCACCTGTGTTGACCCTTGCTTGCCTGACTACCGAATAAACCTGCACTTGGATCCTAACGTTGTCTCTGTCATCCACGTGTTACAGGTTTAAAGCACATTATGTTCAAAACACACTCATAACTCATTAAGAGAATAAGCACCACCCTGTTAGATCATGTGTCAGGGTGCAAAGTGTATTTTTCCATCCTTAAAATAGCAAAAGTGAATTTGGACACGCCGTTAATGCTAGATTTTGCGCCTAAATTGTTAAAATAGAGCCCTTCGTCTCCACAATTGCAGACATAGTGTGTGTTTTTCCTACTATGAACGTCAGTGGTTACAGATATCCAGTTTTCTTCAAAATGTCATCTTTTGTGTTAAAAAGAACAAAAAGACAAACAGGTTTGGTACAAGTGAAGATTAAGTAAATGAGATAATTTTAAGCTTTGGGGTACTATCTCTTCAAACCTTTTGAATCTGTCAAGCTGCTGTGTTAAACACATTGTAATGTTTTTCAGTGAATATTAAATTACTGAAAGAGCCGCACTTTTTCTGTTTAAAAAGTAACTTTAAAGTAAAGTAATTAGTAATCTGATTACATGAAGTAATTAGTAATGTAACCAGATTACAATTAAGTAACTTAAGTAACTTAACCAACACTGGACATGACTGAGATAGATAGGACAAAAAAGACAATCAAGATAAATTTTTAAGAATGTTTATGTCCAGTTGAGCATTATTGACAGTATGAAAAACAGTATATTTGCTTCCAAAAACATTTACACTATTTACCTTTTCAAAGTTTTGTCATTTCAGGCCCCTAAAATGTCAGTCACAATTTTATTTAAAAATAAGCAGCATTTGTCTGTGAGTAAGATTTGATAAGATAATGTGTACCATTTCAGTGTATTTTTTTAAGTACTGGTCATTGTATTAAAATTAAATGTCTACACTTGTTCTGAATGATTAAATTTACACCAGTTAAGTAATAAACTGTTCATTCCAATTAAAATTTCGTTTAACAACTATTTACATTTTCATATTTTTCAAGGTTGGACTAATATTTCTTGACATAGTATTTAAAAACAATGTCACTTTCATATTTTGAGGGCAAATGAAGATGTACAATACGCTGAATATGAATAAAATCAGGCACACTGATACCATTAATCCATTCATTCATTCATGCATTCATTCATTCATTCATTCATACTTTAGGAACTATGAGTGAATGTCAAATAGACTGTAGCATTTGAGTTTGTTTTCTTTTGTGACTCGTGTGGCTTGGTAATTCTCCATCTGGTTTTATCTGACAGAAACCTGAGGTGAGAGCAGAGCAGTAAGAGACGAGGACTGGCACAGCGAGGTTTTGCTGAACAAACAAATACAGCCTGATTCCGCCTCTATTCCTGGGAGGAAATGTAGCCAGTCGACCACTGGCACAAATCAAAGGATAAGAAAGAGAAAAATGGATTTGTGATGTTAACCATGTGGCTCACTGACTGGCTGCTGAGACTTATTCATTTGCGTGCGACTGCATCCAATAAAGGCCATAAGACAAATGTTTATTGGGAGATCGATAGGCATTCATCATTTTAACAGATGTTATGTTATTGATTAAAAAGAATAGAAAACAAATCTTCACAAATGCATCAGACTATTTCTCCAGCAGACATTACTACACTGACAGAAGGAATGCCGATGAAAATGACATTAACAAATATTTTCTCTTGAATAGATTGTAAAAGAGGTATACATTTTTTCTGGCGGAATTCTTGTATCACAGCTTAATATGCAGAGACAACGTTAAACCATTTTTAAAGTAACTGTCATAAAGTTTAAATAAATTCTTTATTTATTTGTTTGTTCCTTTGCCCCGTGTCTTTCTGCAGCTATGCAAACATAATGTTCTGTTAAACTGATGTAAAATGATGTATCAATGGAGTACATACATATCTAGTTGTATTTGCAATGCAATGAAGGAACTTTTTCAAAGTTCCTAGAACTATTAAACTAGCACCTACACTGAAAAAAAGATTAATTGGATTTGCTCAATTTATTTTATGGTAAGTGGTACCAATTTAAATGAGCTGAATTTAAGCAAACAAATTAAATTTAGTAATTCATTCATTCATTTTCCTTTTGCTTAGTCCCTTTATTTATCTGGGGTCACCACAGCGGAATGAACCACCAACTTATACAGCGTATGCCTTTATGCAGCGGATGCCTTTCCAGCTGCAACCCATTACTGGGAAACACCCATACACTCTCGCATTCACACTCATACACTATGGTTAATTTAGTTTACCCAAGTAACCTATGTCTTTGGACTGTGGGGGAGACCAGAGCACCTGGAGGAAACCCATGCCAACGTGGGGAGAGCATGCTCCACACAGAAATGGCATCTGACCCAGCCTGGGCTCCAACCAGTGACCTTCTTGCTGTGAGGTAACAATGCAAACCATTGAGCCACTGTGCCAACCCTAAATTTAGCAATGTTTAACTTAATTGGTTTGTCTAATTTCAGACCCTATAAATTGTTTGCAACCACTTAAAAAAAGTAAATCCAATGAATCTTTTTTTTGGTGTATGGTATATGAATTTGGAATAGTTTTTGTCATAGAAATATACTTTGGGGAAACTAAAGCTCAGGCTAACTACACTAGGTTTCTATTTTAGCGTGTGGTCCAAGGTGGGACACAATAAGAACTACAAGTGATGTGCTGTAAATGTGTGCTGAGTGAATGAATGTCATCTGAAACACTGGCAGAGTATTTTAAAGTGGTACAAGACAAGCAAACTTTAGACTAGTATATTTTATTTGTCAATATCTACTTGTCTCACTAGCACTGCAAGTCATCATGGGTAATTTAGACTTTATTTTTTCTCTTTTTACTGCATCCTATAAATCAACTATATTCCATTTCAAATATTACAACACACAAAGAAACCCAACTAATAAATATATATTATGATTCCATTCAGTGACAATAGTAGTCAACCCAGGCACATTCTGAAAATGTATCCCTATATACATTTCTGGAGAGTGCCAAAGTCGTCCCAGAAGGCCACTGTGTAGGCTTTTTGAGATCTCAAATTTCTCTTTCGAGTGCCATTCGCACCTGCTGTTCTTAAATACATAAATCCACCAGAGGTCGCTGTCGACTAACTGGCTGACTGACTGACCGAGTCCGCCACCCCAATTTACACACGCTCACCCACTTCTCTAAACCCAACCAACAGTGTTTTGAAAAGCAATTCAGAAAGAGGAAAAGCCCCCCTGATTTTAACCATGTTTTTCAATTTGACTACATTCTCACCCTATTATTTACTTGTTTATTTTATTTTTTGGCTTCTGTTTTTGTCTTACCTGCTTTCTGGAACCATTCATCGATGTCGTTACGGTCAACTCCTCTCTGAGTCTCAAGTTGGCCAACGTATGCTGCAAGCCGCTGGATAAACTGGTAACAGTGAGAAAGCTGTCCACATGGAGGTAAACAGTAAGCTAAACGAGAAAAGGAATGGCATCATACCACCCCATAGAATTAATTTTAAAGATGAAATGCAGCCATACATAGTTTGGGCTACATAATTCACAATCTCCAGAATTGTATATAGGGCTACATTTTCATAATGAGCCTATGTTGATGGAAGTGGAGAGACTACTATAGCTTAAGTTTCATTAAATCAAGAGTATTTCCTTTGCTTTTTGAAATGTACATGCACAAACATTCAGCATTGTCAAAACAATTCCTTTTTACACAAAAAAATAAATAAATAAATAAATAAGAATGCTGTTTTATGCATTACAAAAATGCATGGTCGATAGTTGGCAAATACTCTGAAAACCCTGCAAATACTTTGCAACCACTTATCAAAACTTTTTCAACCCATTTGTGTTTTCAGGCCCCATAAATGCTCTAAATTTGTCGACGCATAAAAAAGTTAGGCCATTTTGAGACTAAATTGTGATTCAGCCTCTTGCATTTATCTCATGAGCAAACTCTTGAACTAAATGATCTTAATAGAGTATGACTCAGTACACACTTTTGCCCATAGCTGATGATTTATTTCAGTTTTTCTCCTAACCAGAGCACTCCATTATGACACATGACACTTTTATCTTTTCTAAAGCACCACAAGTCTCAAACTCTTTAAAAGTCAATTGGGCAAATGCTGTCAGTAATTAGTGTCTAAGCTTCTGAACAATAACCTTTAGTTGCTGCATTTCTTGAGAGCTTTTCCCTTTTTATCAGGTTGATACAGAGGAAGTGTTTCAGTTACGTGTGTTACCATCGTCCCACAAAGGAGGGAATGCAGGCGTTGTGTCGTGACTGATGTATTGGAGAATTGCTAAGGAGCCCAATCATTCTGAGTTTGTAAGAAAAAGGGCCAATTAACGTCGGCAAGTGGAATCTGCATATAAGACTACTTTCAGAAATATGGGTATTTAAGAGGATCATGGGCACTCACTTGTTCAGGATTTTGTTTAGGAGCCAAGCCAGAGGTCATCATTCAGCTGGCGGTTGAGGATTGTGGTCTACAAAATCCTGAACAGGTGAGTGCCTATGATCCTCTTAAATATCCAAATTTATGAAAATAAGTCTTATATGCAGATTCCTTATATGCAGATTCCACTTGCTGATCACTGATCATTTTGTAATCAAATAATCAAAGTGATTTTGTAGTTGTAATTTTTTTTTTTTTTTTTGCAATATTTTGCTTGAATTTAATTGTATTGTCTCTCAATTTCTGAATATTTTTGGTGACTAAATATTATTTTAATAAATATATCTGTGGAAGAAATCAGTTTTGTTTAAATGCAAAAAATACATTGCTTATATTCACTGAGAAATGGATAAAAATATTCATATTCAAAATGGGGTGTACTTAATTATGCTGAGCACTGTACACACTGGACATTTTCCATATATTCACACTAGCAGGTTACAGAAATTAGACTTGCAATGTAATCTGACCCACTCTTTCATGATGGTCACATGTGTGGTGAAGAAAAGTTACTTTGCTTTAAATCTTATTTTATAAAACACTAACATATTCATCATACTTCACTACACATACAGCACTCACTCTCTCACTCACTATCCTTCGGCTTAGTCCCTGATTTATCAGGGGTCACCACAGTAGAATGAACGATGATGTTTTTCCAGCCACAACCCAGCACTGGGAAACCTCATACACGCTCTCATTCACACACAGATTTATTCACTATGGCCAATTTAGTTAACACAATTCACCAATACTGCATGTCTTTGGACTGTGGGGGAAACCGGAGCACCCGGAGGAAACCCACTCAAACATGGGGAGAACATGCAAACTTCACACAGAAATGCTAACAGACTCAGCCAGGACTCGAACCAGGACTCTTGCTGTGAGGCGACAGTTATTATTATTATTTACCTCAACAGATCTCCTCATACAAAAGGTTATCACAAATTTGCCTGGGGCCTTTACCACATGACTCTCACTGTCAGCCATCCTGCATTAATGATGGAATTAAGTAACAAATATTTGAAATGTACAGTAAGATAGTAAGGCTGCACAATATATTGTTCAAGCATCGATATCTCAATGTGATCATTCACAATAGTCACATCGCAGGATATGCAATGTTGAATTTATATTATAGTTTATCATTTGTACTTGTTTTTGATGCCAATGATTGTATAATTATTTTAAAAACATTCAACTATAGGAAATTGTACCATTTGTAAACTTAACTGCTATTAATTTTGTTGAATTATTTGTATTTTTATCATTCAGCTACTGTACTTGAACACTGTTAGACCAACACAATCTCACGGCAATTTGTAAGTTTTTGATTTAGTGGTTAATTCGTACGAATTTGTACGATCTAATTCGTACAATTTAGTACGATTTGCTCATCCCCCAATGACGGTTGGGTTTAGGGGTGGGGTTAGGTGATACGCCTCCTTTTTAAAATCGTACAATTTCGCATGACTGAACTCGTACGAATTCGTACAAATTAGCCACTAAACTGACAAAACCTAAAATACTTACGTTTTCTCGTGAGATCAGGCTGGTTTGACTCACAACACATGCAAATACAGAAATGCACTGCAAGTAGCACAGACCACAACGAAAATGTGTCGGAGGACCCCCAAAAAATTATAGACTGTTTATTAGATTTTTTGGAGATGTACTCCCACTGCAGAATTCTTTCCAAATAGAGATATAGAGATAAGTCATCTGGTGAAATTATAGTCATATCGCAATATATATTACAAAATATAAAATATCGCAATGTTAGATTTTTCCAATATCGTGCAGCCCTACTATACACTATATACTATACACTATTACTATATTGCTGTGAGTCTACTAACACTGCTCTGAAGTTGTTTAGAGAAAACGACCACTGCAAATGAACCTTAAATGAAATTAAAATAACTGTCAATAAAAGTAGACACCATGCATGAAAGGATTAAAAAGCACAATAGAAAACAAACAGCTTAAAACCAACTGAAAGCTTTTGTACCAGCACAATCAAAACTCTGTACAAAAACAAAAATGTATTTGTGCCTGCTCTCAACAAAGCAGGAAATCAAATGAACCCCATTGTCCTCATTATGTCGACGTTCCTGAGCCCTGCTGCCACATTTGGGGTTGGCATGTCTTCTTCTTATCATAGCCCCTTCCACACATGCCACCCAGTGAAGGGAGGATCATTTGAGTTTGTCTCTATCAAAGCTTACTGTCATTGCACTCTGACAGACATCAGAGGTGAACCACACGCTTAGTGAACCTTAGGGCTTCTCCAGTACAGTTTTCACACTGAGCCCTGCGTCTGCTGTTCATACACAACATCAATTATACATGTGTTTTGCTTAATTCTACGGAAACAGCATATTGCTTTGCAGCAAACAGAGGCTTTACAAAGAGACACTTATTGAACTGGGTAAAGTAAGTTATTCAAGAAACAATGAAATGTGAAAACTACTTTTAGTGTGGTAAAACTATGGTATACTGCTTTTATGAAGGACACCAGTGGTGTAGTCCTTGCTATACTCACATATACTCAGTATGCCTACTTTTTTCCACGAGCTGTTTGGGTATTACGACTTCTGAGGATCATACACTCGTTAACTCACTTGTTTTGGTGATTAAACGTCTCTAATTTATATGTATTCGCGTCTCCTAACGGTATACCAAATGTTTTTTAACTCATTTTTGTTTAACCTGCGCCATTGCGTATTAAAAAATTGTTCCTATTATAACTTATATTATGATAGTGAAATATGTAAATTAGCCTTTAAGTTTTTAATATGTTTATATTTTTGCTATTATCAATAATTAAAAGTGGCAGTTTTATTTAATACCTGGATAAAAATGTACTTGAGCATAGGCTAATATATATATATATTTATATATATGCTCATATACATTTAAATACAGCTCAATATACTCAGCCAATCTCCGGGTCTGCTGGGGTCACTATTACCTAAGCATAAATAATTGAATTGGGATTAAAATGAATAAATTTGTTTAAATATTTTTCCCTTTTAAATGAATAGTTCACCCAAAAAAATGAAAATTGTCATCATTTACTCAATCGTTACTTGTTCCTATACCGGTTTGTCTTTTTTATTCTGTTGAACACAAAAAAAGATATTTCGAAGAAAGCTGGAAACCTGTTACCATTGACTTTTTTTGGAAGTCAACAGTTACAGGTAACTGATGTTTAGTATATATATATATATATATATATATATATATATATATATATATATATATATATATATATATATATATATATATATATATATATATATATATATATATATATATATATATATATATATATATATATAGCTAATGAATCAAAGAAACATTGACATTCGTTGTTTCTTTGCCTACTTTTAAAATTTGGATTGGGTGGGTAATAGTACACCACCCTTTTTTTTAGCACTACACCCCAGAAGGACACTGTTTTGTAATAATAATAACAATAATAATAATGATGAAGCCTTTATTTGTCACATTCACTTTTACGTGAAATTGGACCACCGAATAGATAGATATCTTCAATATCCCCCAGAGACAGAGAAGCCAGACACACAACACGCCACTTCTCCCGCCCGTCAATCACGTATCCAGAATGTCCCCGCAGGACAGGTGGGTTCCCCCGAACCCAAACTTATCGTTGAGATAATAATAATAGTCATAGTAGGAGGAGTAGTGAATAAATAAATAAATAAATAAATAAATAAATAAATAAATAAACAATCACTGTTACTGTTACTGTTGTTGTTATAAAGGCAACAGCAATACCATTTTTGTCTTATTATTGAGAATTATAATTCATGATCACTGATCATTTGTTATTGTCTTTTGTAAAAATGTATTAATGAATCATATTTTCTCTCTCAGCCTTTTATGGGTGGTATAAATCAGTGGTTCTCAAAGTGGAGGTCTGGGCCGCTGGGAGATTTCCAAAAATCTCAAATATGTTATTAAAATATTAGAATTACCATATTTTATCTATAACCTACAGAAAATAAAAATTGTTTTAACTTACAATATATACTTAATATTTACATAAAAAAACAACAACAACAACAACATGCAAATAAAAAGCCATCAGTCTTTAATGTTATTTTTTTTTTCATTGGATTACGACCCCTGGGGTAATTATGCTAGATTAAAGTCACAGCAGGTTAATTTTACGGCACAATGTTAAGCTTTGACACTTTTATGGCACTCACATACATTAAAAATAAAGCCCACGACTGAACATGGAGAATGATCTTGAAGAATAGTCTTGTTGTCACGTTTTAGGCTCACTCTCAATAACGCACAGGAATTGCAGGAGTTAACAAGAAAACATGTTTTTATTTACAAAGACACTTACTACAAGCACTGGAACATACACACATAGGAGCACAGGGTTCTTCAGGAATGACGTTCAGAATGACATTTGAGACCAGATCAGGAACTAATGAAATGTAGGGGAATAAATACAAGGGGCATAATAACTCTGAAAACACACAGGGTAGGAACACAGGCGAAACTCATGAAACTAACTAGTGGTAGGAAAACAGAACAAAGGAGCACATGATAATCCCAAAAGCACATGGAATAACACAGGAGCACATGGAACAACACAGTGGCAAGCCACATGACACAACAAATACAGGAACACCAAAACATAACGTGACACTTGTGCTGTAATCATTGCGCCCACCATTCTCATTAGGTGAAGTTAACATTCACGTTTGAATATAGTTTATATAGTTGTTTATATAGTTCCTTTTGGTGTGTGTGTGCACCCTTGTGTGCAATATTTGTATGTTTATAATCATCTTCGAGCATATTGGGAGTCGCGAGTCACTGTAGTTGCTGTTTTAGGGGACGCAGGCTGAAAAGTTTAAGAACCCCTGGTATAAATTGCACTAGTTCGTTGTTATTATTATTGTTGTTGTTTTTGTTGTTGTTGTTGTTATTATTATTAAGTAGTATTATTAATATCTAGTAATAATATTTAGTATAAATAAATAAATAAATACATTTTTACAACTACTATTACTGCCATCAACACAATAAAACACCAGACAAAATAATTTTATTAGCATAACTATATTTATGACACACTGCTAAGGGTTTAAAGTTTGAAATACAAATATTAATAAAAAAAAAAAGATCTTATTCTCTCACTTTGGGAAAACTAGAGTGAACTATTCAAACGGTAAATGCTCAAACTGTAGTTTGCTTTATTACTAACTTTTACAGACAGATTTGATATCTCGCTTGACCCTGTATTGTGCCTAAATGACATCGGCAGGGCTGTAATCACTTACATAAAGCAAACCCTAATCCAAGGTTTATGCCAATCAAATGAATTATTTTAGCTCTCATGTAACAGGTTTACCTTCGGCTGGTGTCTGGTTATGTAACATACTATTTCAATAGGAGTTGTTAGGTGCTATTTCGAACATTTGCTTACGTGTGAAGGTGAACTTGCATGGGCGGCTGAGGAAATCATCACAGAAGAAAAGACTGTTGGAAAAATTTCAGCACCTTTTCATATAAGACAATGAAACGTTCTGTTTAATATAATTTAAGATTCATTTTCAAAAGTGCTCGTTTCTTTTCTTTTCAATACATTGTTGCAACTTATTCAACAGAGAAAAAAATACATTTATGAAATGTGCAAAATTTATATTTATTTATTAATGTAGCTAAAAAGCTATTCACTGTATCTAGTGTATCTATTTATGAACACATGGAAATAACGACAATGTATTTGAAGATTTGCATAATATAATATGCTTGAAAAACAATGTTTTTTTCCTGTTAGGTAATTTTTAATTATTATTTAGAAAAAATGCTGGTTGTTGTTTAATATTCTGTATATATTCACTGCATATTTCTTCCCAAATAAATGAGAATGGATTTGAATCTCCACTTGCTGCTATGTCATAATAATGTGACTTCTTCATTTGTTTCTTATATTCTAGTCTATTAAATGGTTCACCCTTAAAAAAAAAAAAGGGATATTCCGATATCACACAATTTGCCTAACAATGAATTCATCCACTTCAGTAAAAAACAATGTTGAACCATTATGCTATAGTGTCAGAATATAGTTTGATATTGTGATCAGAATTGCAAATGTCCCGAATCATAACGTACATCAGAGCCAGGAGTGGAGTTAAAGTGGAAATACTTTGAGTTGTAAATGATTAACAGGTCTTCAGAATCATGTAGCTATAGTATTCTGCTAATTCCATAATAATCTTCCAAGTTATAAACAATTTAATGTATTGTTGTAGTGCAATATTTGACTTAATGGGTAAGTAGGACCATTATTATCACCACAGGGATGAAAAACATCACAGAGATCTGGCTACTTTGAATCAGTCAAGGCAGACAAAGAGAGGGGATACTTTTCTGAAAAAAAACAACCTCATGTGTAAAAAAAAACACCGGTAAATTTGTTCAGGCAGTTTTCTGGAATTAAATGTTGTAACATTTATTAAATTCCTCAAATTCTGTTCTGTATGAATGCAGAAGAAGAATTGCCAGTATGAGCATGTACAAGTTCAAAACAATCTGATGCCAATGACACACTCTTTATGAAGAAAAAAAAAAAGATTAATTTGTCCTGGCACATTTAAACTGCTGCTTGTTAATCAGTCAACATTTCTATTGTAAGGGTCCATCTATTAGTCCTATGATGGAACTAACAGCATGAGTGAAGGTTAAATGCATGTACGCCTTTTTAGCACATGTCAAAAGAAATAGTTTTATTTGTTAATTTATTTTCATTTGTTTCCAACTCCAAATTTTAATCTGACTCTAATTTATAATAATTTAAATTTAGATTAATCTAATTCAAGCTGATCACCTTATAGGTCGTGATTAGGTCTAATTTAGATTAATTAACCTAATAAATCCTTATTTTCAGTTAATGGTTCATTGTTTACCCGAAGTCGCTTAGAGTCACTATGCTGGCCAGTTACATCTGCTCACGGATACAACCTCACCAGTTCTGGTTCTTAGATAGAAGATAAGCTAATTTATTTTAAGTATTAATAGGCCACCCCATGCTTGCTCATACTTAAAGAAAGTTTGATTTAGCTTAGCTAAAAGATATAACTGTAAGCTAATTTCCTTTATGTGATAATAGGCCACCCAATGCTTGCTCATACTTAAAGAAAGTTTGATTTAGCCATACTAACACTCTTTCAGGAGTCTCAGGACTCGAACCAGCAACCTTCTTGCTGTGAAGCGACAGTGCTAACCATGGACATGCATTATTTATCTAATAATTTAATACCTCAGTGTCAATTATCCGTTACTAATATTATACTTATACTGTATAATGCTAATATGATATTACTTATATTAGGTTTTAATCTCCAGAGCAAAGGTCCCAACCAAAGAATTTGAAATCTTTATTATCCCTATTGGTAAAACTTTACAATAAGTTTCCGTTCGTTAACAATGTGCATCTAGCAAGTTGTTCTCAAAGAATAAAACCTGACAGGCATTTTCTTCATCACCACTTATTTCCCAGCTTTCAGATATAAAACTTGGATGCCTCTTCTGATTTTTGTCCACATTGAGACAACATTTTGTCTTATGAAATGCATTCTGAAAAAAAAGAATAAATAAATTTGATTACATAAATGCTTTGTTTATAATAATGAGTGTCCTTTAAGCTGTGAAACTTGCAGAAGGTTTTAATGGTGTGAAGACCTCTTAAATGTCAAAAGATTTTTAAGTAATCAAAGTAATTTTGATTTCTGACATCATGATACCTTTAATCCAAATTTCTACCACTCCCTCTTCAACAAAACCCCATTCTCAGATAGCACAAAGGCGGGATCAACCTGTCACTCATATGAGATCAACCAATAGCAAACCACAAACATCCAATGAATTCCTAATTGAAAAAAGTCCTGGCCAACATTTTGTTCTTCTACGAGAAGCCATTTCACTCAGATATTTTGTAACCTCTGTTTCATCCCAGCTTTAAGAGAATGGATCCAATACTCCTGCTGTGTAGATCTGATCAAACAGCGGGAAACTGCAGTCTCCGCTCTGCTGGGCATGTGAGTTCATCTAGCGATAGTGATTACCTGTTCTTAAGTGGAAGATAATGAAAACCCCTGAACTGATACATCTAAAGACACTTAAACAGAGCAAATATTTTCACGGCATCATTAACTCATTGATTTTACTCACAATTACTCACTAATAGCAATGACTCAGTGGCAAGGAAAATATTTCAAAACAAAACTTACTAACTAAATCATAAAATTAACCAACTAAATAAACAAACAAATACATAAGTAAATAAATAAAATAATTAAATGATTAGTTAATTTCTACATAACAATTTTGTTCAGGCAAGAATAAATAATATAATTAAAATAATAATATTTAAACCCAATTCTTGAAGAAATTAAAAGCTTGTAGAAAACATGAAACCTTAAATTACTGGTATATTTTTTTTTACTTTGAAATGTTAGTTGTTGTGTGCAATGATACAAATGAAAGTAAATAAATTGAGTATAAACCTACTTAACATTTTGATTCTGGTATTGTACTGCCAAAAACAATCTATTTAAGGGGGTGTTCATAAAACTGACATGACATCTTCATAATTATAACAAGGTATGTCATTAATATGAATGAGAGTTCAAAACAATGCTCATTATGATTATAATGATTATCATTAACTGAATTTTGGGGCCATTTTCTTCACAAAGTGGCTCACGCTAAAACAAAAATCTGTTATCATCGTTTATTGTGTATCAATGATTCTGTCTTCAGTTAGGTACCTCTTATGGTACCACAAGCTCATTATAAATATATGCTTCAGCACACATTTTGCTTTAAACCACAAACAAAAAATTTACCTCCAGGTAAAATGAACACCACGGGCCATTTTTGGGGCCCGTTTTCACTGAGTGGTACGGTATGGTGCGTTATGTTTCGATATGCATTTATGGCCGTTTCCACTGTCAAAAAGTACCAAAAAGGGAACCGTTCTGTGCCACTTTTTTGGTACCCTACCTCGAAAGGGTAGCTAGCACAACAAAAAGGTACAAAATAGCAGAGCAAAATGCGCAGCTGAACGCTATTGGTTTACAGAGATATGTCACTCGCTCATGCACAAGCTAGGAGAATGAAAACGAAGGAAGCGCCGTTTTTAAAAATACAGCTGAGACATTACACCGTAATAAAATATATATATAATAACAAGCTTAAACATATCTTGTTGTCATCTTGATGAACAGCCACAAAGGCAAAAAGACGAGCAGTGTGTGCCCGCCATGCATCTATATTTAAAATAACAAACTTTTTGAGCTGATGATAATAACATGCGCGTGATAATTGAAGTTCTTCTGACATCTGATCCTTTCAGAAACGGACAAACACGAGAGTGTAGTGTGAAAAACAAAGAAGAAACAGGAAAAAACAAAGGAGCAAATGATTCTTTCAGCAACCTAAAACATAAACAAACTGCCATGTTTAACTACTATCCTCACCTTCAGGACTATTATGGACTCGTATACATGTATGTTGCATGTTGTTTTTGAACCCAAAAAAGGACTAAATATGCTGTGTGTAGTTTTTCTGTAATTGGTAATATATTAGAGGCTATTTTGCACTCATTAATCTGCAGTTATAATCAAATCCTGTTCATAGAAAGGTTACTAATGAACATTTAGACAAGTATTTATGTGTATAAAGCATCTGTCTTTGATGGTGCTCTTGGCCAATGGTACCCTTTTGTACTGTACTGTACCCTACCACTCAGTGGAAACGTCCCATAAGACGGCAAAAATTTTTGCTCCTATTCACTCTAATGATATTTACCGGGACATATTATCGACCAAACAAATATTATTTTGTGCAGTTCTTTGCACACATCAAATAAATATCATTAAACAACCTAAAGATGTCTATGATTTGTAATCAAATAAGTTTTCTTTACCTATCTGTATCTATATGGACAACTTTTCTGGCATGGCCTGTTTTTACAGTGTGTTATTGGTCATGCAGAGCATGTAGGTTCAAGTCCAGTGAACCACAGTTCTGTTCCAACAGATTAAAAAAAAAAATCAACCTAGAATCAAGTTAAATGTTTTGATTGCATTGCCGTTTTCTCTTACATTTGCTTTTGAAAACACTTTTGGTTGGGTTTGGGGAAGGAAGGACAAAGAAGGAGACGTATCTGAAATGTATAACAAAACTTACCCTTATGCAGAGTTCAGACTGCATGATTTTAGTCCTGATTTTGACAGGTTTTGAGAAGTTGCTGACAAATGCTTGAAATCACAGGCAAATCAGTGCTCGTTCACGCGAATAACAATCACACAGTGTAAACTATCAAAGTCACGATCTGAGAGAATCGTCTATGAGTCGGAAACATCCATGAGATATTTGGCATGTTAAATATCTGTACTAGTCTGCGATTCAAATCATGCTGTTCTGATAGAAAAATAACATCGGTAATCACTTTCAGCCAATGAGAGAGCAGCATTCACCAGTATGGGTATCTGCAGACCAGCAGGAGGATGGGGAGAAGTTAAAAGTGCATCTTTTCAGTCTTTTTGGACCCAAGAAATGAAGGAAAAACTATTGGAAATTTGGCAGGAGTGCCGGTGTCTGTTTGACATGTCATCTGAGCAATACCACAACCGGGTCAAAAAAGAGAAATAGTCAAGAAGAAATCGCTAATTCACTTCAAAATCCAGGTGAGCAATATAAGTAAACTTTCTACCCCACTAAAAAATTCTCTCATTATTTAGTTAATAACAAAATAAACACTTTGTGACCTAGTGTTGTTTCCATGTCACTTCTCATGTGTGTTTGGTTGTGAGAGACATAATTTGAGGATCGCGACAAAGTTGTCTGCGATTCATTCTACAGTTAAATCATGCACTGTGAAACCCCCTGTCACCGATACATCTTGCAGTGTAAACAAGGCAGGGACGAAACGCTACCCCAGATATTCGTGAAAACATCTGTGATGCAACTACCTTGAAAATTGTGCTGTCTGAACACGGCATGAGTAATGAATTTCAGATTCACAAAAAAAATAAAAATAAATGTAAACGTCGCCCTCTAGTGGATTTACTCCTGAAACGTGCAACAAAACATTCTGGAGTAATTCATTTTACGTTTTGCAAACATGAAGACTGAGGCTCATATTTCCAATGTGACTGGGTTGTCTTTACCTTTGTTGGGCCATGTTATTACATAGTTTATCAGAAGAAATCTACTTGTTTATAATATGTACACTTCAAGAGGATAACTCAGTTCAAAAGGTTCAACTCAGCGCAATGTTGCTTGAATAAAACTTACAAAGAGAGAGTAAAATGTACTTGAAATAGAGTATGGCAAAGTGAACTTCAAAGGAAGTACATGTATAAATTACTCAACTTGACTTAATTTGGTTTGAATATGCCATCCATGACATTTACTTAAGATTTTCATTCATTCATTTTCCTTCGCCTTAGTCCCTTTATTCACATACATACATATAATACGGTAAATTTTGCTAACCCAATTCACCTATAGCACATGTCTTTGGACTGAGGGGGAAACCAGAGCACCCAGAGGAAACCCATGCAAACACGGGGAGAACATGCAAACTTCAGCCAGGGCTCGAATCAGTGACCTTCTTGCTGTGAGGCAACAATGCTAACCACTAAGCCACCATGTTACCCTTTACTTAATATGCTTAAATGCAAAAACTTATCGAAGAAAACTTTTCCTTTTTAATGTTTTAACTAATAAACATGTCACATATTTATATTGCATAGAAAATTCGACATTTCCAGTTGAGCATTTTCATGTCTCTGATTTTCTTTTTGTACTGAACAGTCTTTGTCATCCTGTCCCACTCTCGGCTCTGCTTGAGGGCGTTTTTGCCTTTTTGTGTATTTGACTTGGCTTTCTAAAGCTCTGCCTCATTGAGCGTCACAGGCATTATCATACGTTTGCTGTGCAGGGACTGACAGAGACCCGTTCATCTGAAGCGCTTTCCTTTAGAGCCCTCGGCCTCAGGCTAAGCTCTTCCTCTGGAGATGTTTTGCTCAGCTATAACCTATAAAGAGATTTACTTGACCCACATCTCTGTGAACTCTTTAAAGGGTTCCTCTTTGACAAATCAGCAACCCTGTCAAACCTCATTTGACATGGCCTTGACACACATGAATCACGGGGCAGTTTATGTAGGGTTTTGACCTGGTCTGAATTATGAAAGCATTTCATGCATCATGATTTGTTTCTATAATCACATGGGATGTCTTAATTGCATTCATATATTGCAATGATGCATGGATAGAGATGCACACTGACAGGAATGAATGGTATGGTTGCTAATATCACAAACAGGAAATGCAAATTTAGAGTAGAACAACAACCTACTAAGTTGGTGGTTCATTCCGCTGTGGCGACCCTGGATTAATAAAGGGACTAAGTTGAAAAGAAAATGAATGAACAACAACATACTAACTGAAACAAGACCAGACAGGAAACTGATGGAGACTGAGGAATTTACCATAAATAAACAAGAGTTAATCAGGGAGAAAAAGCACAGATATGTATAATTTCATTAATTTATCAGATAGTTGGAAAGCGGAACTAAAGACCACCTAAAGAAACATTATAATACTAACATTAAACATGATCATTTTTAAAAGGGTCGTATCAGTAAATTTTCTATAACATTGTATTTAAAAGAAAAAAAAAAATTCACAAGGATAGTTATCTTTTAAGGCCATTTATTCAAAACAATGTGGATAATTCAGAGGGAGAAGCAGGTAAGTGGTATTTGCAACGTAAGAGCGATCTTGCAAGCAGTTCAATAGGTAAACAACAGGTCCTCCATCAATCACCAGAATATAACAGTCACTTCCCTTATTCATAGCATATGCATCCACAGGTGAAGAGAGACATCCACAGAAGAAGGCAAGAGGGGGGTGAGGATGAGGTGAACTATCTAACTTCGTTTCTAGCTGATGGGTGACTGGAATAGGTGAGTCTTTATAGTGTGCGGTGATTGTGGTTGCAGGTGTGTAATTGGTGAGAGGTGGCTGGTGAGGGAGAACATTGGTTGGAGCTGCAGGAACGAGATGGTGAGGGAGAGTGGTGATTGGAGCAGCAGGAACGAGCCAGGGATGTGATATATATATATTTACATACAGTTAAAGTCAGAATTATTAGCCCCCCTAAATTATTAACCCCCCTGTTTTTTTCCCCCAGTTGTTGTGTAATGGAGAGAAGATTTTTTTCAACACATTTCTAAACATAATGCTTTTAATAACTAATTTCTAATAACTGATTTCTTTTATCTTTGCCGTGATGACTACATAATATTTTACTAGATCTTTTCAAGACACTTCTCTACAGTGATGACAAAATACATGATTTTGCTCATATTTTAAGATTATAAGGCTGAACGGCATGAAATGCCATCAGTTTACAAAGATTTATCCCAGTTTTGCAACATACAAAAGAGAGAGCTCAAAGTCACTTACCAGTTTTATAATGATTTGATCAGCTGTGGTTAAAATTAAGATGTTTTTTTCCTCGTCTAAGAGCTTATTATGTCATCATCTTGTGGAGGGACAATGTCAACTGTCTTTGCTCTGCTGAGTGACAGGTTAATGGCCGTCGACGTGCTGGCTCTCAGAGATTATGAATATTTAAAATAGGCACTATGCTTATAAATAAACTGCATAGTTGCAAACTAAACAACTACATTCTTGCCTAAAAAAGCCTCAAGGATACATTATGTTGTCCAACAGCTGCAATATTTGTCAAACTGTAGTGAGTCTGTTGATCTGCTGTGACTGTATGTGGGTGGAGTAATTCAGAAGGGTGAGGAGGCTGTACGAGTTCTGATATCTGATATATTCAGAATATCACACTCACACACACACACACACACACACACACACGCACACACACACACACACACACATGTGTGTGTATATATATATATATATATATATATATATATATATATATATATATATATATATGTGTGTGTGTGTGTGTGTGTGTGTGTGTGTGTGTGTGTGTGTGTGTGTGTGTTAATTCTATGACAGCCAAATGCATCTCACAAATGCAAATAAGAATTAAAGAAACAATAAAAGCTGTTTATTTCATTGTTGATGTTATTCACGGATTTTATAATAGTTTTATTTACATGTCAGTGTTCTGTAAAGAGTTGTACCGCACACTGGAGTTATTCTAAACAAGGAAGCTTATTTACAATGCAAACAATGTTTAAGACACAAGAGACATGATACATGCACTCAGCTTTGCATATTTAAGTCTTTTCCTCCAGTCTGAAGTACTTCAGTCTGTCACGTTCATAAATTATTCATCTCACTGTTATTAGAACATGTGGTCAGTTTGTCTACAAGAGCTCGGCTATTAATATGATAAAAGGAGTTATTAGGAGACAGCAGATCACGAGGTCCCCAAGTGATTATAACATAATATCATTCTGAGGATAGAGATAATGTCATAAAATCCATGTGATATTATGTTTCCATCTCACTGAGCTCACGTTGACATTTCCTAATGCAATATTGTTGTTTTTAGCATTAAAAGATATTGTTTTCTAGCCAGCATTTCCACAAAAATATGCTGCTTTTTATTTATTTGTCCTAAACCGACCTCAAAGACTCAACCTGCATGTCATTTATTTCAATGCGCCACTTGCTCGTCTCCGCTAAATGGTTTAGAAATCCCACACAGCGTTCCAAGAGACATGTTTCCTCACATATTGCAGCCCTGACCTTTTCTTCCTTTAGTCTGACAGCATGGCTCTGCCAGGACTTACTGTGATCCAAGCTGCCCGTGTCCCCTTTTAGCCAAACAAAGCCAACAGTCTATTCAAACCATCTGCAAAGCAACAATGTTAGAATTTGGCGGAGTTAAGGAACATGATTTTACTAAAAATATCTGACACAATTCAATCAGTCCAGGGAAAATTGAAAGAAATCTTGTTATCTGAAAGATTATTACAAAATGGAGTGATGTGATATACTGGCATTGATGGTAATTCTGCTATTAAAAAAAAATTATAATAATAACACTTAATGATGATGGTCCATTTGAGTATTAGTAGACTGTCTGCTTAATATCTGTTGATATGCTCCTTCATCAGCTATTTAACAGACTATAAGAAACTTTGGAAGTACATGTCAACTTAACCTTAACACCCACCTAACAGTCAACTTATAATCTAATGAAAGTTAGTTGGCATGTAGATGAGATGTTACAACATTCAACAAATGGACCATCAAATTAAAGTGGGAGCAAAAAAATATTTTGATTGTGTCAACTAGAAGTGTAACGATGTATAACATGAGGTTTAAATGGACAAAAAAATTATTATTCACATTACAGCTACATTACAATAATTGTGGTTCTTGGTGAGTCATAAAATCTAAATAAATGGTTACCAGTGCTTTGAGATTTAAAAGAACATTTACAGGCAAAACAAACTTCATACATGTCCATCCAGATATAAAATTTTTAATCCAAGATTATATTAAATATTCATTTATTTTTATTTTTCAGATCAATTATTAGGTTGCATAAGATCTCAATGTATCATCCAGGAGCCACAGGTATTCATTTTGTTTTGCCTGCATTTATTTATTAAATTTTTTTTTTTTATTCATTCATTCACTCATTCTCCGGGTGAAGTGCTGGTAGTCATGTGCTTTATGAATCATCAAAGATTTTAAAGCTAAGATTTAATGCATTTTTAAGATGCATGTTCTCCCTGCGTTCGCGTGGGTTTCCTCTGAGTGCTCTGGTTTCCCACACAGTCCAAAGACATGCGGTACAGGTGAATTGGGTAGGCTAAATTGTTTGTAGTGTATGTGTGTGAATGCAAGAGTGTATGGATGTTTCCCAGAGATGGGTTGCAGCCGGAAGGGCATCTACTGTGTAAAATATGTGCTGGTTAGTTGGAGGTTCATTCCGCTGTGGCGACCCCTAATTAATAAAATGACCAAGCTGAAGAAAATGAATAAATGAATGAATGAATGAATGAATGGTGACATTATGTAGTGCAATGCATTTTTTCCATTCATACTTGACACCTGATGGTACCCTTGTGCAAAAGTCCACAAGCAAGAATCATAGATTAATGAAACAAATTACTTTCCAATATATCTCAGTCCCACTTTATTTTAACAGGGTAACTTAATTTAACCACTGAGAAATATTAATTCCTAAATGGTTAGGGTTAGAAGGTGGGTTTGCTTTAAGGTTTGTTGATTGAAATTATGCATAATTGTAAATACTACACTAAGTTCACAGAACTTGTGTAACAAGAACACAGAAATCTCCTAACTCGACAAAGGTATCCAGCTATTTCTGTAGCAGATGTACACTGGGAGCCACTGGACAAACTGATAACAGCGGAAAAGCTGTCCACACAGAGGTAAGTGGTCAGCTGGTAAGCATGAAAAGGAACGGCATCATACCACCCTGTAGCATCCTTTACGAAGATAAAAATACAGCCATACGTTCCTCTGGCTACATAATTTGCAATCTTCAGAAATAATCATAGTGTATGTTTTCAGAATGAGCCTATGTTGATTAATACTCTGAGGGTTCCTTTTGTTTGCACTGATGTGAATCTTTGGCCAAAAGACTAATAAAATCAATCTTAATTTTTTAAACGTACCATTATCAAGGTGTACACAATTAATTAAGTAGAAGCAACACTGATAATAGGAACTAATATCAACAGTTAAAAACAAATAATGATTAATAAGAATTAAATTGTAGAATTATGAGGTATTATAATCAAGTTATTTAAAAAAAAAACACAGTTCCTAAAGTCTTATGAAATTTTGGACGTCTAACATTAAATGATTGCCCTGTCTACTCAAACAAAAAGCCATTAAACTCAATTGGATTTAGAGAAATTTAATTTATGCAGCTCCTGATGATCAAAGCCGCTTGAACACTATGCTGTTACATGTCCGCATTTGCATTTTAATAATGAGAGGAGATCTCTAACATTCTAATAGTGGGTTATACATTATCCGTTGGGCCTAACAGTGTGAAGACAATGGCTCCTTGGACATCTTGTGAATTCAGAAAATTGAGGCGCAGGAAGCAATGTATTGCTGAGCCATGCTGAAGACGTGCTATACCTGACAGTGGAGTCTCCTGCAGCGTAGCCTCCATTAGCTTACAGAGAGCCCATTACCCTGACTCTGTTATCACACATGGGACACATCAGGAGACAGCGTGATGAGAGAAGAGCGCTGGAGAGAGAGAAAGAGTGCACACCTGGTGGATTTTTTCGCACTTACTCACTCACTGAGTCTTTTATTTTGCCGTGAGCAGACCTTGGTCATTATGCACATATTATGTATTCTGCGGCTAAAAGAAGGCTCTAAGGATCTAATATTTTCCCATTGGAACTATTTGGTTCCATTTGAATGTGGTTTTGAGGTTTTAATGACAGTGAAGCTAAATATATTGTATCGTGAAGTCTACACGATCTTGCTTTGATTAAATATTGATTTTTTTTTTCATTCTCGTTCTAGAGCTGTGATGAAAAATGCTGTCATATTACTGTCGTTATGCTGGGTGTCCTTCTCTGGGTTGCAGAGGGAAACACATAAACACGTACAAATGCTCGGATGTGTAAGAAATACATATACAGGGACTGTGTCTCATTAGAAAGAGGAACACAATGAGACAAAATGTATTCAATTGAATTTATGTTTATTTCTATAGCGCTTTACAATGTAGATAATGTCAAAGCAGCTTAACATAGAAGTTCTAGTAGACTGAAACTGTCAGTCCAGTTTTCAGAGTGGAAGTTCAGATTAATTCAGTTCAGTGTGGTTTAATTTTACTGTTAAAAGTCCAAACACTGAAGTGCAAATCCATCGATGCACAACTGAACAAACACCAAACCTAGCAAGTCAGTGGCGACCATGGCGAGGAACAAAACTTCACCAATTGACAAAAATGAAGGAAAAAAACCTTGGTAACACTTTATTTTGATGGTCCATTTGAGTTTTAGTAGACTGTCTGATTGATATCTGTTAATACCGCTGCTAAACATTTAACTGACCATAAGAAACTTTGCACATGTCAACAAGTACATGTCAACTAACCGTAACCCTAACCCCAACCTAACAGTCTACTTATAATCTAATAAGAATTACTTGGTAAGCAGATGCAATGTAACTTATATTCAACAAACGGACCATCAAAAATAAAGTGTGACCAAAACCTTGAGAGAAACCAGGCTCAGTTGGGGGGGGCCATTTCTCCTTTGGCCAAACTTCTAGTGCAGAGCTGCATTCTAGGCACTGGAGGCTGGAGAATGCTGGAATTCCATCATGGAGAACCTGCAGATGTGAGTAGGTCACTGGTGGGTATTCAGGCTGGCCCACTGGATCAATGCAGAGACTCGTCTGTCACTGGGGTCTTTCAGGAATTAGTCTCATGCTCTTCATTCCTACATGACAGCATCAGCTCAGGAGGTCTGGTCCCAGGATTATGGATACCTCTAGAAGTCCTCTATTATTGTCATCTTCTCTTCACAGGTCACAATCTCTAGAGGCCTCGAGATGACATTCCCCAAGTGGAAATAGGGAACAAAGAAAATAATTAGCGTAGCTGCTGTTCATAGTGTAGTTAAACAAGATATATTAAAAATTAAGGCAAAAATGAAGTGCTATAAATGAAAATAGCAGTTATATGAATAAACATGAAAAGCACATTTTTATTTCTAATAAAATGTCTGGTGCATTAAAAAAACCCTATTTTGGGTTTTTGAAAATGACGTTGCATGCAGTATGTAACACAGCTCTAAGTGAAGTGAAATATCCAGCTAAGTCTTAAATCTGAAAGTGCACCATGTTTAAAAAGATTTATTTATCTATAAAAGAGTCAACTCATAGTGGTTCGAATGAATCTCCGCTGTAACAAGTCTTTAGCCGCATTGGCATGACGCCGATATGGAACTCAAGACCCGCCCATTTGTTGCGCACACAGACCCAGGATACTTGAAACCCCCGGCCCCGCCCACAAACACTGTAGAAAGAAAAAGAAGACAAACACTGTAGCAGGTCCCAGTTCAATCAAGTCGTGTAGACGCTGTGCTCTGAAGTGTGAGGGAAAGTTAGGTCCAATCCCAATTCTACCCCTTAGGCCCTCCCCTTACCTCAATTCTCTTTGTCCCAATTGTCCCTTGTACCAATTCTCTTAAGCTTAAAAGCGTAGGACTAAGGAGAAGGGCTAGATACCCATTCAAACTGAGATTTTCCAGAACCACACTCGAAACCAAGGGGTAAGAAAATTTCCCAGAATACGCCAGACACAATGGCAGCATAGCTGCACCCGGAAGTAAGGAGATGCACAAATTAGTATTTTTTATTATGAATTTTTACAACAAACAAGCATATGTTTTAATACATTCATTACTGCACTCATGTTTTACCATCATGCTTTTAAAAAAACACTAAACTAAAAACCGCTAAATTTTGCTATCTATAATTCATAATAATAACTCCTGTGTAGTAGTCCCACAACATTCTGATAGTCGATGACACTCGAATACCCTGTCAGTAATGTCTATTGGCTGGGCATGAGCTTTTTACAGGGTCTGCTATAATGTTAATGTTGTTTTCTTGTGTTTACAAGATGAATATGGCCAGGGTGTAAATGCACAGTACAGTTACGATCTTATTGCCACATTATATCATTATGATAACTTGATATATTCCTTCAGTGATTTCCTGAAGATAAAAACCAAATAAACAACCCAAATGGAATAACTACAGCAGTCGTGATTGTTGATCTCATATGAAACAAGAGATCGCAATGAAATATGATGTTGTGTGCAGGTGTTGTACTGACGACCCATTTATTTGGGGAACATTTTGAAGCACTTCTCCTTCACATTCTGTTTCAAGGGTCAAGGGGAAGGGGTAGGGGTTCAAAAATAGAATTGAGATTGGGCCTTAGTGTTATTTTCCCTAACCAAAGACGAGGCTAGAGTCAGCATTATCTCTCCAGCCTTGTGCTGGGTTCCCATAATTTTTCTGATGAGTGCTTCGGCAATCTACATGCTTACAACGGGGGATTCAGAAAAGGATCAGGGAAGGATCAGAAAAGACTATATGGGACTTTGTCAGAACTTGACAGGAACTTTACAGTACAGTTCATGGATCATTTCCTTCCTCCATTTCACAAGTATAAGTAAATGCGATTAAAATGGCTGCCTCCTTGTTTTCTCTAGCCTGCAAATTCTGTATTTAATTGTGCTTTTATTACTAGTAACCGCTTGTACAGTATCTGTATAAATGTTTAAAAATTATCTAACGCCACGTTAAAAACGGACTTGAGTGTGTTTGTGAGCTCGCGATCCACTTCCATTTGTCGTAGCTATGGCCACCGTCAGCTGTTCCTACACATGTGAGGCGATCAAGTTTTAAAATAGTTGAGCTTTTACAACTGTGTGCATTAATACTGAATGTGTGTCACTGCTTTTACTTATAGTTAAGAGTAGAATCATATGCTAGAGCATTGCTTTAATGCACTCCTGCATTGGGCTCACACATACACTCTGCACTCTGACTACTTCAAAATTGTTGGTAAGCCGTGGTGGGCGTTTCTTTTTGTCTTGCGCTGAATGCAGTTGACCAATCACAACAGACTGGGTCAATCAGCATAAATTAGTTTGCGCTAAGGAGGGGTTTGGGAACAAATGAATCACTGAACAAATCATATGGGAGTCATTGGGATAATTAGGTAATAATAAACACATAATATAAGACAAAGAAAGTGTGTTTTGACCTTGCATGCATATCAGCCTGTTGATGGAGACCCCCAAAACCAAAATATGACCCTTTTTAATGCATAACAGGGGCTCTTTAAGACAGGAGGATTGAAGCATTGTATGCTTTACTAAAAAGATAGGTCTTGCCTTTGTGGAAAAACTTGCCTCTAAGTTTTGCAAAACCCCCAAAAATGTATTTGTTGGCACACAAATCATAATTACAGCTGCTGAGTAAACAAAACAATAATCCAGTGATCCCAAATATCGAAACTCAAAATGTGCTATTCCCTTATATGAAATATGTATTTTACAGCCACTAATATGAATTACTTCAAATGCATACCATCCTCATCTTCAAGCAAAATTTTTTTATCATTGGCAGAAAATAGAATGTGTAGCTCACCTGGTACTGTTTTACATTCATTATGCAGAGTGCTTGATGTACAATTAAAGAGCTCAAAAACAAAGCAAGCTAAAATAGCGTAGGAGTTTCAATGCAAATGTATTTTTTATGCTATAGACTAATACCAATAAAAATAGGATATATATGTACCTATATAGTTGTGGAGCACTTTCTTTCTCAGCATCACAGAGATTTTATAAAATTTCCAAATTGCCACAATAGTTGTGCAACAACAGTTCATCTGCATTAAACACTGGGCACTAGACCTTTCACTTTTATAGTGAAACAAGAAACCTGGGTATTGCGGTAAATTTGGTGATTCTAATTTGGCTTTACTTAATTCTGAATTTATTCAATATAAATAACCCTAGTAAACACTGTTTCTGTCTTGATCCTGAATACCCCGTGTGTTTTTTGTTTTGCATTTTGGACTGTTGTGTTGTATTTTTGTCTTAGATTATGCTTCCTATTTTCTTCCCAGGGGTGGCATTGTGGCTCAGTGGTTAGGTCACTGGTTCGAATGTGTGGAGTTTGCATGTACTCTCCGTGTTTGCGTGGGTTTCCTCCAGGTGTTCCGGTTTCCCCCACAGTCCAAAGACATGAGCTATAGGTAAATTGAATAATTTAAATTGCCTGTAGTGTATGAGAGTGTATGTGAATGAGAGTGTGTATGATTGTTTCCCTGAACTGGGTTGTGGCTGGAAGAACATCCGCTGTGTAAAACATAAGCTGGAATAGTTGGTGATTCATTCTGCTGTGGTGACCTCTAAAATAGAGACTAAGCTGAATGAATAAATGAATGAATGTTCTTCCCCTACGCTTTATGTTCTTCCCATGGTTACCCTTTACGCTGAATTAAAGCTGCATGATTTAAACTTTGATTTTACCTCTCCAACAAGTTTTGTGAAATCAGACAATTGGTCAGAATCGGAGGCAAATCTTATTAGCACAAGTGACAGTCAGGCAGTGTGAATTATCAAAGATGCAATCTGAGAGAATCACTGACATGTTGTTGATGCCCGTGAAATTTTTCCTTCATTCATTCATTTTCCTTCGGTTTAGTCCCTTTATTCATCATTCGCCACAGCGGAATGAACCGCCAACTTATCCAGCATATGTTTTACACAGCACACTTCCAGCTGCACCCCAGTGCTGGGAATGTAACATTTTTGGCGTGCTACTATCCTGATATGTCTGCAATTTAAAATCTTGCTGTGTAATGACAAAAACCTTAACAATGACCTACAGCCAACGAGGAGCCAGATACTCTGCAGCAGGGAGGAGTTATGAAGCACAGTCTCACTAGTGATCTTAAGTTATTTTCTTATCACTTTTTTTGTGCATTTGCAAGCCAGACAGAGTTGTAGCTTTCTAGTGTAGACATGCCAACCCAGGCTCATTATTGATACATACCCCTGTATACGTTTTTGGATAGTGCAAAATATATCCCAGGAGGTATGTTTTTTTGCTGTTTTTGTTTTTGCGAATGCACCAGAGGCTGATGTGTATGCTTTTTTAGATCTCAAATTTATTTTGCGAGTGCCATTCGCACCTGTTGTTCTGTCGTAAATCCACCAGAGGTCGCTGTCGACTGACTGACTGACTGACTGACTGACTGACTGACTGACTGACTGACTGACCGACCGACCGACCAACCGATACATCCACCCACCCCCTTCCCTAAACCCAACCGATAGTGTTTTCAAAAGCACCAATTGACCTGATCACCTCTTCTCTAAACCCATCTGATAGTGTTTTCAAAAGCAATCCAGAAAAAGAAAAGCCCTCATTTTTACCACATTTTCAGATCTTTCCACATTCTCACACTGTTATTTACCTGTTTATTTTACTTTTGCCCTTTGTTTTAATTTTACCTGCTTTCTGTAACCTTTCTTCACCGAACTCGAAATGCTCTCTGCGTCTCAAGTCACATATGTGACGAGCTACTGGGCAAACTGGTAACATTGGACAAGCTGTCCACATGGAGGTAAGTGGTCAGCTACTAGCGTGGAACAGAAGCCGCGGGCAGCATCATACTGCCCCGTAGCCTTAATTTTAAATACGAACTGCCATACGTAGCTCTGGCATCATAGTTTGCACTGTCCAGAAATGTATAAGGGGATACGTTTTGACAATTAGCTTGTGTTTAGACATGCACTTTGTATTTTCCTGTCACTGATCCATCATGCAGTGTGAAAATGCTACCATAGGGAGTCATGCAGTGTGAAAACAACTTGGATCCGGCAACTTTGAAAATTGCAGTGTGAACTTGGCCTTAGTTATTGTTTCAGTTACGGTCTCTACCCTTTGTTACCTTGCTATCTTGTTAGACCCTGTGTTTATAATCCCATTTTGGTTTTCTCTTGTTTAATGTGGATTGTTTCCCTGCAATCGTGCCTGGGTTCTGTTCAAGGCAACCGTGCCTAGTTTGAGAACTACTAGTGGCTAATTTGTACAATGTCATTTGTATTAATTGGTATAATTTGCTCTTCCCCCAATTGGTGATTGGGGCTTGGGGACATGACTCCTTTGAAATATTATATGTTTTCAAATGAATTAAATAATATAAATTCATACAAATTTGCTACTTTTTTGACAATACATAAAATAGTTATGTTTCCTCCTGAGATCGGTCTGGAAATTTTTTTGCGTACATTATATCCAGGGCTTGACATTAACTTTTTTGATGACCAGCCACTTTGGATAGTAGTTTTCCAACGTTACAAGGCAAGGCAAGTTTATTTATATAGCACATTTCATACACAGTGGCAATTCAAAGTGCTTTACACAAACAAAAAAGACAAGCATAAGAAAAAATAAATAAATAAAAAACACTAAATTGAATAAAAACATATGAAAAAAAGATTAAAATGTGTTAAAACAGGTTATAAAAGAATAAAAAAATATTTTTTTAAAAAGTTACAGGCCCCTCGCCATTTTCACTAGCCACAATTGTGTTGTTGGGAAAATATATTTGCATAAATTTGACATTGGCATGCTAAAATTACTTGATTTATATTATGTGTTATGTCCACATGCCTCCTTAACTTTTTAATATTTTATTTCACATGACTTTTTAGGGCTCAACACTAAGGACTTACCATTTTTTTCTCTGGCCACACTAAACAAATTATTTCCTGGCAACAAATTTTTTAAAAAGTGTCAAAACAAGCTAAGTACAGCTGTATACATACACTTTTTATTTAAAAAAAAAAATATTCTTTAAAACATAAAATGTTATTTTAAATGATGATAATTAAACCATATTAACGAAAATAACTGCAAGAAAATGAAAGCAGGTGAAAAACATTCTGTGTGCGATAGTGAAAGGATGATCAGGGGCACAAAGTTAACGTTAGGCCCAATAATAATCTTTTCAAAGAATAGTAAAAATGAAAGCGGCAACAGCGGCTGCATACAAAAAATCTGGAGACCTCCTGAAAGCAGCAGGACTGTGGGTGCACAAGCATAGCTTTTTTCCAATATTTAAAAGAGAAACGACCGCAGCAGGTTGAGTTTTCAGGCACGGTTGTTTTGCGCAAGGAAACAGGAGCTTTTAAGCACTTGCGCGCTTCACATCAGCTGTGCCTCTCTTACAACGTCAGTAAGTGAGGATAGCCTGTGTAAGTATATCTGTATACATACACTTTTTATTCAACAAAAAAATACATTTATTCTTTTAAAAAATTATTCTCATTTATCTAAAACTGTACACAGTAGTTTGTCCTGGCTGAGGGTCCCAGATCATCAGGTAACTATAGATAAATCTCCACGCAGAACTCCACGCAGCTCCCGGATTACTCTCCATTGGAAATGAATGACTTTCGGTCTTTCGCTTGTCGTTTGCATGCATATTGACAAACTTAAAATTCTAATCTTTAGGGATGAGGCAGCTCTGACAATTTAAAAATTGTTTTCACCAGCCAAAGTGGCTAGTGGGGTTGTCGGTCCAATCCACCACAGCCTAAATCTAGCCGCATTTGTTGTGCTGGCGGGTGTTAATGTCAAGCCCTGATTATATAAATCCATTCATTCATTCATTTTCTTTTCAGCTTAATACGGGATCGCCACAGCGGAATGAACCGCCAACTTTTCCAGCCGCAACCCATCTCTGGGAAACATTTAAACACACTCATTCACACTCATACACTGCGGACAATTTAGCCTACCCAATTCAACTGTACCGCATGTCTTTGGACTGTGGAGGAAACCCAGGCAAATGCAGGAAGAACATGCAAACTCCACACAGAAATGCCAACTGACCCAGCCGAGGCTCGAACCAGCGACCTTCTTGCTGTGAGGCGACAGCACTACCTACTGTGCCACTGCATCGCCCTATTATATAAATCGATAAGGGGAAATTATTAAATTTGTCATTTTTAAACAATTTTCCAATAAAACTTGTGAAGTTCATGTAAGTTCATGTAGCATTTCATTTCTCACAGGATGTGTTCAGTGTTCTTGTTCCAAGGAAACCTGGCAAGATTGTTCTTCACAAGAACGCAAGTCCAACCTTGAAACGAAGAAATAGACAACAGTCTCTCTGCTGGTGGTATTGCTTTTTTTAACAGAGAAAGTGTCATCTAGTTGAAAGATGTCCACAATGACTGCCATTAGAGTCACACTGAGCCATTCTCGGTCATGATCCAGACTAAATTTTTGGACATGTTTATGACTCTAATTGTGTGCCATGCTGTGGGTGTCCATGTCTTTTATTCTCATTTGCATGAAAACCTGATTTCTAGCTCCTCTGGAAAAACAATGGGCATCACAGTGCTGCCATTAGATTCCCTCCAGCACAGTTCTTTGAATCAGGTCTCGGATGCGAATTAGGAAAAAGGGATTCTCTTTAATTCAATCCGAAATTGTCAAATAAGTGGCAGATGGTGGATTCAGTTGGAGAGAAGGTCGCAAATTTAATTTCTGTGCCATCTATAATCCCCTTTCCCTTCAGTCGCCTCTGCAGCCCTCCACTCCAGCCCTTTCCAACTCCATCATGCTGTGAAGCCGCCTAATTCAGCCACACAGAACACAACATAAAAATCAAGGGCAAAGCCTTGGTGCCTCTTATACTGTCAACCCCTTACATAAACCACAGACTCTTTTTTTATGTAATGGCATAATGCACGATACCAGATTTCTTTCTATTCCAGTTGAGAGCGAAATGGCTTTGGGTTTTATCAAATTCAAGATTGAATATTTCCTTGACATATTTCCTAGAAGCAACATTATACAAGCTGTAGTACATTAGTTTGCTTCCAGCAGGCTGCTTATATCCTGACAGAGTTCTTTTATTCCCCGTATAATCATGCAGAAGCCAGTCGTGCATTTTCTATGACTAACAAGGGGAACATAAGAAAAATTGAACTCTTCTTATTTGAAGGCCTTTAATGAAATCAACGTTGTGGTAGATGTTTTGCTTAAAGTCGATACGCCTCTTTTTGCTTGTTTTTGAAGTGCTGACACATGACAATTGATAGTCATACAGTATACCTAGGGAACCTTGAGTGCAGGTGGTTTTAATATCTTTTTTTTTTCTAGCCCACGTGCTTGGATTAAAATAGATGTTCCATGTAATGTTTCCTCAGGGGTAATTAATGCTTTTCACTCTAATGAATAAGTGTTTACACAGATGCATAATGTAAGATGTAATAATCTTCCTATGAGCCTCACCGGCAGAGGTTATTAATAAGGCATTCGAGAATATCAATCGAGATGAATGGGTTTCAGTAGTGTATTGTCATACAGTAGTCATTGAATCCTTTTTTTTTTCTTCATTTATTTATTTAAGGGAATAGAATGATTGACAATAGTCAACATTATGCTTGTTTTTCCTTTTGATAACTGATTTCTAATGACTAAACAATGACATCTTGTAGATATTTGCAGACAATATATACAAAAACACACAAATATAAGTGTCATAATCACCAGCGATCTAGGCTTTGTAGATTGCTGGAAAACATGTGGGCTACACGGTGGCACAGTGGTTAGCATTATTGCCTCACAGCAAGAATGGTTCGAGCCCTGGCTAGACCAGTTGGCATTTCTGTGTGGAGTCTGCATGTTCTCCTCTTCTTTGCGTGGGTTTCATCTGGGTGCTCCGGTTTTCCCCACAGTCCAAATAAACGCATTAATATATAGGTGAATTGAATCCACTAAATTGGTCATAGTGAATGAGTGTGAATGTGAGAGTGCAGCTGGAAGGGCATACGCTGTGTTAAACAACAATAAGTTGGTGGTTCATTCCACTGAGCTAGGTGACCCCTGATGAATAAAGGGACTAAGCCGAAGAAAAATGAATGAATGAATGAATGAATGAATGAATGAATGAAAAACATGCATTATCACCTGGACTACAATTCTGCTACTATATGAACTACAAATCCCAGAAGTCATTGCTCCAATCCCTCTTGCCACAGCTAAGAGTCATCCAGACACTGACACACAACTGGTAACTCATCATGGACTGATTATCTGGATTATATATTCATCTCTCACACATACACATTGTAGAGTCTTGTTTTCCCCATGTAACATTATAAAGCATTTTTACTTGTTTGTCTTGCCGTGTTTTGATCCTTGCTTTGTTTTACCAGTTTGATTCTTAGCTGCCTAGCCTGACCTTTGCCTGTATTTTGATCACATGTTTTTGAGTTTTACCTATGCAACCGTTTGCTCCAGTTTTTGACAATTGCCTACATGACTTCTCTTAATAAAACAGCACGTGGAATCTCAACACCGTTGTGCAGTGTTCTTAACAGAAAGTACTCCTTTTGTTAAATGGACAACGTGGATAATTTAATAGAAAGATTATTGCACAATTAAAGTTTTTGCTACTGAAAAGAAATGATAAATTCTGAACCGCCAAAAAGGCTTTTCAGTAATTATAGATTCAATGTCAGTTTTCTGTAACTTTTTCTGTGCTTTGCATAAAACTAAACTTTATAATTTAGTTGCTTTATGTTGTTGACACCATGTTGAGCCACCAAGCATTGATTTTCTAGACAAAATATTTGTTCTAGTCCAAATTAAGCACCTTCACAAAACATGTTAAATACTAAAGCAAAATAAATCTTTTGCATTTGTGAGAGCTCAGAATTCAGTCACATATGGCACGCTTTCAAAAACAACTCCAGAATTTTCAGAAGTGACCTAAATGCTTAAAGTCTCCATGAACCGGAAGCTGTGATTTTTATTATATATTATTTTGCATTGTGATGCATTTCCTAGAGAAACAGAAATTTAAATGAGCAAACAGTGTACGCGGCTTGTTTTTTACACCGCCGATGGCTTCTGTTTCTTTTCGTGCTACCAGCTGACTGCTTACCTCCATGTGGATGACTTTATCAATGTTACCAGTTTGCTAAGTAGCTCGCCGTGTTTGTCAGTGGACTGAAGATGCAGAGAGGAGTTGACCATGACGATGGGGTTTGAGTTCGGTGGAGAACAGTTCCAGAAAGCAGATAAAACAAAAGCAAAAGGCAAAAAATGAAACTAAATAAGTAAATAATGATGAGTAAATAAACAATGTAGTAAGATTTGAAAACATCGTAAAAATCAAGTGGCTGTGAGGGATTAAATTCTGCATTGCTTTTGAAAACGTTGGTTGGATTTAGGGAAATGGTGTGTGGTGGTCAAATGATGCTTTTGAAAACACTATCAGTTGAGTGTAGGAAAGGGGATGAGTGGGGGGATTGTTCGGTTGGTCAGTCAGACAGTCAGTCAGTTGACAGTGACTTCTGGTGGATTTATGCGAGAACAGCTGACGCGAATGGCACTCGTAAAATAAATCTGGGATCTGAAAAGCGACCTTGGGTGGATTCTCAAAAACAAAAACTGCAAAAAAGGTACCTCCTGGGATGTATTTTGTGCGCTTGAATAAATATATACTGGGGTACATATCCATAATGAGCCTGGGTTGACATTTTTGCAACAATCCATTAACCATTTACAACCCTGATGACATACATTTATAAATGCTGTGCTGATTTGGAGAAATTACATAACATCTATTAATATACAAGTTTTAACCACAGAAAAAAAAAAATTCTGTTTAAGTCATGCTTGTAGTAGATATTTTTTTTTTTCCAGTGTTTTATCATCAGAATCGGGCTCAGATATTTTCGATAAAATTGATGCCCTCATTACTGTCCTACAGTGTTTATTATTGGTAAGGAATAAAGTTTCCTAAAATTCAGATACTGTTCATTTTCATGATTGTTTTATTTAAGCACAAGTATATTCTCTGACTTAATTGAGCATTTTGCAAACTGCCTTCTTTCATCTGAGAAATATCACTAAGTTACGAAGTATGCTATCCATCTCAGATGCAGAAAAGCTAGTTCAAGGCTGGATTACTGTATCGCTCTGTTTGCTGGCTGCCCAGCATCCTCTATTAACAAACTACAACTAGTACAAAATGCAGCTGCCAGAGTTCTTACCAGGTCTAGAAAATTTGATCACATCATCCTAATTTTATCCTCCTTACACTGGCTGCCTGTTAAGTTTCGTATTGAATTTAAAATATTGCTTCTTACCTATAAAGCTTTAAATAATCTAGCTCCTGTTTATCTAACCAACCTTCTGTCTCACTACAATTCAACCCGCTCTTTAAGATCTCAAAACTCAGGGCTTCAGGTAGTACCTAGAATAATAAACTCAAGTAAAGGGGGTCGAACCTTCTCATTTATGGCTTCTAAACTCTGGATAAGCCTTCCTGATAATTTCCAAAGCTCAAACACACTCTCGCAGTTCAAAACTAGATTAAAGACCTATCTTTTTAGTAAACCATACACTCAGTGCATCACATAACGGTATGATACATGAATGTGCTCCACTGAGGTTTCTGCATCTTGTTTATATACACTATGAACAGCAGCTACACTAATTATTCTCTTTATTTCTATTTCCATCTGGGGATACTCATCCCGAGGCCCCCAGAGACCATGCAGCACCACCGATTCGATCCAAGACCCACAACGAGATGATTCCAAGGTTTCCATAATCCTGGACCAGGCCATATCTTGAGCAGCTGCTGTGGTGGTCATGGAGGAGTGGAGAGCATGAGACTAATTGTGACGTTCCAGGGACAGACGAGTCTCGCTGACATCCAGCTTATCCAGCCTCCAGCACCTAGACTGCAGCTCTGCACAAGACATTTGGACATAGGAGAAATGGTCATGCCCAACTGAGCCTGGTTTCTCTCAAGGTTTTTTAATTCTTCACTTTCGCCAATTGGTGAAGTTTTTTCCTCGCCGCTGTCGCCACTGGCTTGCATGGTTCGGGACGTGTAAAGCTGCGCATTGATGGATTTGCTCTTCAGTGTTTGGACTCTCAGCAGTGAATATTAAACCAAACTGAATTGAACTGAACTTAAACTCTGAAAACTGGACTGACATTGTTTCAATTTACTATAATCTTTGATGTGAAGCGTCTTTGACACAATCTACATTGTAAAGGCGCTATAGAAATAAAGGTGAATTGAATTGAAAAAAAATTCTTGCCAGCAAGCTGAAATCCTGAAATATGTATGCTCACTTCAGAGGAGTCCTCTGTCACTCTATGAAGTTTCATGATCCTGGAATATTCCTACACATCACCCAGTAATGTATCTGAACATATATTTATAATGGCCTCTATAGTGCAGTAGCTTTGACCTCTATAAACTCTTTTGAAGTGCACTAAAAAGCTTCAGGGAATCTTTAAAATTTCATTAGACTTTGGGATTTGGAATATTTGCAATTTAATTCGGAATATTTATCAATGATTTACTCTATGATCACTGTTGATTTAATTATATGAAAATTGTTCACCCTGAGACCCATCACTGCAACATTTGTTTCATATTTAACAGAGAAAAATACTTCAGGTTTTATTTAGATGGATGATTCCGTTGGTTACAAACTGTCACTAGGCAGTCACCACTAATATTTAAGTAGGATTGATTTATAAAAATTGCTGCCAATCCTTTTGCAGTTCTGCATAATTTAACCGAGATTTAGTGAAAAGCCAAACCGCATTAAAAAAAAGGTGCTCTTCTTCATTTGATTTCTGATGATTAGCCTAAGCAGTGTATGAAAATTTCCACAACCTTTTTAAGCATAATGTTCTTGAAGTTTTTGGTCACAATGGCTTGGCGCCAGATGGGCTTTTCCCAGCTCCGTGGCCAAGGAGCATGTGGAGTTTCATTTGAAAGCTCATGTCAAAAATGGACACAATTTGATAACGGTGTGATTTAAAGCAGAAAACTCTGCATTTCAAAGCGGATCTGTTCAATATTTCTTCACAAAGAATCATCATATTAAAAAGAAAGTCTGCACAGCTCTTACTTTGAACATACACAGACAGAAGGATTATGAAGAATATTAACTCACCTTGACTTCAAACCCTCGGTCAGGACGACTTGGTTTGAGGCTGCTGGAGCGCTGAGACAACTTCAGCCAACCAACCAACCAACCATCCATCCATCCATCCATCCATCCATCCATCCATCCATCCATCCATCCATCCATCCATCCATCCATCCATCCATCCATCCATCCATCCATCCATCCATCCATCCATCCATCCATCCATCCATCCATCCATCCATCCATCCATCCATCCATCCATCTATCTATCTATCTATCTATCTATCTATCTATCTATCTATCTATCTATCTATCTATCTATCTATCTATCTATCTATCTATCTATCTATCTATCTATCTATCTATCTATCTATCTATCTATCTATCTAAGTGATGTTACAAAGTACACTGCCATTCCATTTGAAGAAGTACCCGACTTGTGTCTTTGCATCTTCGAGAGTTCATTCTTTCGAGTCTAAACTTGGCAAGTCTAAACTTCCGAGGATGCAAGTCCGAACTTTGCATACTTGGTATTGAGAAACAGCCACTCAACCCAATGTTGACAGGTATGGTTCACAGTGAGTCTCCAGGAAATGATTCACTGTTTCAAATGATATGTTCAGAATGAGTCTCCATTAAATGATTCAAATGATATGTTCAGAGTGAATCTCCAGTAAAGGATTCTCTAAAGGAATCACTGATTTTAAACTGGCGTTCAGTGTGTGAATGTGGTTTCTTGTGTTTTCACTTGAATTATTCTGAATTATTAGTGTAGTTATGAGGGTGTGATCTGTTATGGTAAGTACTTATCTTTTTATTACTTAAGTATATAAAAAATCCACATCTATCTATCTATCTATCTATCTATCTATCTATCTATCTATCTATCTATCTATCTATCTATCTATCTATCTATCTATCTATCTATCTATGCTACCTCCATCTCTGCAGCACCACAGAAAGACAGATGAGGAAAGAAATCGATGCTGTTGTACAAGGGTTTTATCAGCAGGGGCTGCGGGGTCCCTGCCAGTGAATTATTCAAAGACAGCAACAGAGGTGCTCTCTGAAGGATGGGTCAGAACTATGAAAGACCTGCCTTATCACCCTGCTTCTCAAACACCACTCCGACCCTCTGATACCTGGATTTAGACCTGCTGGAAAAAAAGAGGCCAAGGTACATAGAACAACAGCCTTCGAGACTGAAACAGAGAAATATTTGACTTGCGGAAGGACACCCATCAGTGGAGAGAGGAAGAGAGAAGCAAAACCCAGAAGTTGGAAGAATACTCCTCACACTTTTTTAAAATGGTGCAGTGTGTTGTAACGTTAAGTGTGTGTCTGCTTTTTAATACGGATCACTAGAAGTAATCCTCATGATACCAAATGCAATTCACGCCATATTCATCAAGATAATTATGTTAAATTGAACTGAACTCATTGTCTTCCAGTGCACTCCTCGCCGCTGTCTATTGCTCATTACCTTGAGGAATCTTTCAATTTCGAGTATAATACATGTCACGGAAGCACATTTTTTAAAATAATTGCATAATAATGGATGGTATTGATGATAGTCAGTGATTCATTAGTGGGAATGACCCACTGGACAAAGCACCGGGGACATGACCAGAGCTCAATCCAAAAATACAGTTAAACCTGAGATGAAAATATGACAAGCTATTACAAAATCAAACTAAAGCTGCAGGAAAGAGGCCATTGTCTCTTCATTTTGTACTTCTACACTTTAGCCGTGTGTGATTGCATATTAAATGCATTGTTTGAGAAGTACTATAGCTGCTTTTACTTTCATGAAAAGGTATTTTTCACTTCATTCTATTTAGAAATGATGGTTTCCACAGTCAATTTCAGATTTGGACTTTTTGGCGTGGCGAATGGCATGCTGACAGTGTGAAAGAACACCACAATGATTTTAAAACGCAATGATAGACAGCTGAAACCCAATTTACAGTGTATGGTTGGCATTTGAGTCTGTAATGCATACGCTGTAAAAATAAAAAAATAAAAAACTTAATTTAAGCTACACTATGCAAGCTTCTGTCATGTGGTTGCTAAGTTTAATTGTTTTTGTTTAATTATTTTCCAGTGTAATAAAACTGTTGTTGTGCTTCTCTATTGATCTTTGTTTGGTGATTTGGTTTGTGTGATTCATCCTTCATGCTACATAGTCAGGCATCATAGTGAGTCCAAAATCTCAAGATCTGTATTTCAGGAAATTTTGGGGAGAAATGGATGTCATGTGCTCTGGACCAAAGAAGAAAAGGATCACTTAGACCATTATCAGCAACAAGTCCAAATGCCAGGGTCTGTCATGGTATGAGGTTGTGTCAGTGCCCTTGGCAAAGGTAACTTGCACTTCAGATTGCTTCAGATTGCTTTGCATCTGTCTCTCACTATCCTGATCCATTTGTGCAGGTCATCTTCTCAAGATCTCTTTTGATCAGGCTCATTATCAGATTTACTCTGTTTTTTTTTTTTAAATATATGCTTGACTGCCTCTTGCCATTTTGAAGATACTAATAATATGTAGGTTGGCCACTATGCCATTGTTTATTTGGCTGCTCATTGTGCGCGAAACAACAATCACCAACCAATGAGACTGATTGCAAACATAAGAAAGTCGATTGGCTGAAAATATTGTTGAGGGCCAATAGTTTTGCTTTAACTTGGGCATGGTGAGTCCCATCATGTGGGTCACAATCCACGCAGCCTTCGCTTGCATTCGCATTCTCTCTCTCTCTCTCTCTCTCACACACACACACACACACACACGCGCACGCACACACGCACGCACGCACGCACACACACACACACACACACACACACACACACACACACACACATGTTAATGCCGGATTCATTAAAATAAATACCTGGAAAGCAAAACATGAATATTGGGCATTTTCTGAAACAGGACCCGGCAGATCCGGCTCAAATTAAGCACTGCCTGTACTGTGGCCAACTTAAAACTTGTCTGCCAAAGAAATGGGACAAAATTACAGATAAAACAATTCACCGCTCGGTGTCTTCAGTCCCTAAACATCTTTTAAGTGTTGTGAAAAGGAACGACAACATTACAAAGTGGTAAATGCTTAACTGTTCCAACTTTTGTGAAAATTATTGCAAGAACCAAAAATATGTGTTTATTTTGAAAAACAAACAAACAAGCAAACAAACAAACTAAATAAAATTCATGAGGAACACACTAAATAACGTTTGTTGTATTGTCTGCAATGAAATACAAGTAAAAGTAATTTAGAAATCACTACTTTCTTTTTTTATTTGGGTTTTCCAAACTGTCCCAACTTTTTCTGATTTGGGGTTGTAATTTACAACAAGTTTAAAACAAACTTGTTTACTTCTATATTTAAATAAACTTCCTTTTTTTATTAAAGTGCAAGATGAAAGTCCATTCACTGTATTCTCAGAATTGAGAAACAGCCATTCTCTGGTTTATTTTCTCCATTTTGTCCTTCGAATTCAGACATCCGAGACTTAAAAATATTAACACTGAAAATCTGATTTATTTTAAACACTATAAAAAGAACTATAATGCAAACATGTTGGTACTGATAGGTAAATAACAAACTGGCTCTTTTGAATACAAAACCTTTGTTAAGGAAAGCATTCATAAACAACAAAGAAACTGCAGGAACTGTAGGAACAAAACCAAGTTATGCTTGTCGCTGTAAAGTGCTTCAACCTTGTGCTGAGTCTTGACATTTATATGCAGACTACAGTATTCAAATTTGTTGTGTCATCCTCTGGGAAGTTCTTTTATTTGCTTTTATATAGGATGCGAGAAACATTTTGATCTTTACCTGCTGTTTCATCTGACTGATAAACATTGCTGATGATGAAGTTTGAAAGATTTTTGGAGTGCATAATTCAGAATCTATATATCACAACATCTTATATAAATGTAAATAATTCTAGTGTCACTACACGGCTTAAAAACCATAAGCACTGTTTGTTCATTTCAAAGAGACAGCTTCGAGGTTCATGAGTCATTAGCAGGCCCACATGGAATCTTCAGAGAGAACTTCACAAAATGTTCTGCAGATTTGCAGAGAACTGGAGCACTTTTATATCCACAACCCATTGTTTATTTGTTTACAATCTAGGTTAGCTAACTTGACAAAGTTTTCAACTACTGAAATAATGTGGAAATAAAGGAGGAACCATGTTTAGATAAGAATTATACTGATCTATTAATCACAAACAGTTTTCATCTGCAAATTAACTAATAACTATTCAAATTACTTTTCCACTGAATAAATTATCTTTCATCTTTTATTTTTAAGTAATTTAAGTAGTTACTTATAATATACAACATGCTTGCCTTAAATACTGTACATATATTTCAACAGTTCTGTATAAATCAGTTCAGAGAATCAGAGAAAATGCTAATATGTTTTGTAAAATAATTCTATTTTTTTTTTCAACTCAAAAGGTTAAACTGCATATGATTAAGAAACAATGAACTGACTAAGAAATCAATGACAATATTTAATATGTATGAAACATGGTGTCGTTGGTTTAAACTTTTTGTTTTGATACATATGATGTTTAATATTTTTCAGTAATAAATAAAGGTTCTGGGTTAAATAATTTAAAGTTTATTTTATATTATACATTGCATTGATATTTACATATAGATTTTTAGTATTGAGTCAAGTTATTAAATTATTTATGAGTAATTTAGTTATTTTTCAGACAAAGTAAATAGAAAAGTAAATTAAATGCAACTTAATGGATGTAATAATTAGAAATTAATTACTTTTCATGAAGTATTTTACCTAACACTGATCAAATGAACAGCAAGTAACACTGATTTACATGTGACTTTATGTTATAAAATGACTAAAATGGTATTGTCTTGTAATAAAGTCCTCTCGGACTTCGGGAAAAAAAGGTGGCTTTAACTTTTACACATTTTAACACTTCAATCTAGAGAATTTTGCCCAGAAAATACTTAAAAACATTCTAAATAGTGACTGAAAATAATGGATGTGATGGTAGCAAAAAACTCAAAAACAACGAAGCTCTTCAGCACTTGTTCATCTCATCAGAGCTATCCTGGCTTGTCTAATGGAAGTTTAACAAAATGTGTCATATCACTTCTCTTTAATGAAACATGACACAGTGATTATGCAAGTCCAAATGAAAATGGAAAGGCGTAAAGTTAAGGAACATCTGCTAAAAGGCTGATACAGTCTTGTGATTTTGATCTCTGATGACATGTTAAATATCCATTCATGAAACAGAAGTGAGGATGTGTTGCACAGAAGTTTTTTTTTAATGTTAAAAAAGGGATGCAAGAGAAGATAGTTGTTCTAATTACCTTGACTAACGCCAAGTCCAAAACGCCAAGTCCAAAAAAAGACTTTTCCTGCATAAAAAAAACAACTGACAATCCAACTGTATGATGTAAGGATCTGTATCTCTGCACACAGTGTTTTAACCCAAACCAAACCAACCAATCAATCAGCAGACAGAATCAAAAGCAACCCTGGCTCGATCTGATTACGTACCCCTATATACATTTCTGGAGAGCACCAAATATGTCCAAGGAGCTATGTTTATTTGCAGTTTTTGTTAGTGCGTAAATCCACCAGAGGTTGCTGTTGACTGACTGAGTGACCAACCGACCGATCCCCCCACCATCCTCTTTCCCTAAACCCAACCGATAGTGTTTTAAAAAGCACCGATTCACCAGCAAAAGGGAGTAGGAGTTTGGCCTTTTATACAGATACAAGACAGAGTGAATGCAAATGTGCAGTGCTTAATCGGTTAACTATAACAAAATAGAATAATAAAATGGCAGCCCAAAGTCCTGATCTAAACTTAATATAGTCCTGTGAGAGACTATAGTGGCGTTTGCGAGAGACTAGTGATGACTGTGAGAGACTAGTGGTGTTAACGAGAGACTAGTGATGTCTGTAGGAGACTAGTGATGCCCTGGTAGAGACTAGTGATGACTGTGAGAGACTAGTTATGTTCTTTGACAGACGAATATGTTCTTTGAGAAGCTGTAAATGTCCTGTGATAGACTATAGTGATGTATGCTAGAAACTAGTGATGAGGCCCCACCAAAGCGTTGGGTGGCACACACACACAAAAAAATAGGCAATTCAGTGTATTGTTATTTATTTTATTTATTTTTGTTTCTGGTAAATGAAATAATGTAGTTTTAATTAATTACCTTAATTACTCTTAAAATATTGCAACTTATTTCTTACACATGCAAGTACGCGTGCAAAACAAATAAAAAAGTTATTTTTCACATACTTTTATTGTACAGCATACGCATAATTACATGGGGAATTATAGTAAAATTGCCGTTGATGATGTAATTTCAAGCCCTGTTAGGTAACGTTTAGGATTTAACTAGAGAGGTTAACAAAGAACACAGAATAGTTACTTAAGTAAAGACTTAAAGGGAACATAGTTTACCTCTTTTTTATGATTTAATATTAATATTATGGTTCTTCTAAGTGTTTCAGTTTAGGTTCAGTTTAAAACACAATTCAGATTTTTTTATTATAATGTGTTAAAAAGTGTCATGTTGGGGCGTGTCCACAGTTTGCTGATTTAGGGGTGTGTTGCTTCACATGTAAATTAGTTTCGGCTTCCCGCCAACGAAACAAGGGGGTGGGGCCATGAGCTCACCCGCTCTGCATTTGCAACAGAGCATGACAGGCAGACGGAGAAGGAGAGAGAGGATCACCATTCAGTTGTACATGTACGACTCTGACACAGACCAAGTAGAGAGTACAAAATCATTTGTGTCTTTGTACAGTTTTACAGCCAACTGTGTGCTAGTTTCAAGTGCTGAGCTTGTACACAGAAACAAATAACCAAGCACACTGAATTAACTTTGACTGAGGCACCAGATGCGCCACTCGAAGCCGCGAGACACTTCTATACAGCTTAAAGTGACATTTAAAGACTTAACTAGGTTAATCAGGTTAACTAGGCAGGTTAGGGTAATTAGGCAAGTTATTGTATAATGATAGTTTGTTCTGTAGAAAAAATAAATAGCTTAAAGGGGCTAATAATATTAAACTTAAAATGGATTAAAAAAAATTAAAACTGCTTTTATTCTAGCTGAAATATAACAAATAAGACTTTCTCCAGAAGAAAAATATTATCAGACATACTGTGAAAATTTCCTTGCTCTGTTAAACATTATTTTGGAAATATTTTAAAAAGAAAAAAATTCAAAGGGGGCTAATAATTCTGACTTCATCTGTATATACCCGTTGTTGGTTCTTCAAAAAAATGCCATTGCTGTCTGTTCAAGGTCCATGCGTGCTCTCAACGAGTCGAGGTAGGGCAGTGACATGGCTCTGATCAATCCGCAATAATTTAGCATTTGCGTTTAATTATATAAATTAAATAAATTTTAATTGATTTATTTTGTGAAATATTGTGAATTTACGTAAGTGCATTTAAATGAATAATATCAACAGCAAAATCATATTGGGGTGACCACAGGGTGGCCAGAGTTTACACAGGGGTCGCCGTTTCTTTGTGCTTAACAAACAATGTTTTTTTCCCATTAAATATATGGTTGTTGTTTAAGCGCCTTTGTTAATTAAAACACTGTTCAACAAGCACAGTACAGCCACAACTAACATCCCTTCACATTTTAAGCAATGGAGGTGAAGCATCATTTCTGTAAAGAAGAGTTGTGCACAACTGTATAAGGGGATATTTTACAAAAATGATGCAGACATTCATTCATTCATTTTCCTTCAGCTTAGACTCTAATTCAGGGGTCGCCACAGTGGAATGAACTGCCAACTATTCCAGCAAATGTTTTACACAGTTCAAGCCACAAGCTAGTATTGAGAAACACCCACACTTATTCACACACACTCATATACTGCGGCAAATTTAGTTTATTCAATTCACCTAGAGCGCATGCCTTTGAACTGTGGGGGATATCACAGCACTCAGGGGAAAACTCCACACAGAAATGCCCCAGTCGGGACTCGAAGACTTTCTTGCTGTGATGCAAAGGTGCTAACCACTGAGCCACAGTGCCGCCTGACCTGTATAAATAATAATAATAAATAAATCCAAAAACCGACAGACTATATAGACAATAATAAAAGTTTGTTTTATATAATAAGTATATTTCACAGTTCACTTGTTTGGGAATTGTTTTATAACTTTCAATAATATCCTCTTCCTGCCATTATAATAATTTTTCATCTTGTGGAACTTGGTCAAATCCATTTAAATTCACACTTATGAATTGAAAAGGAGCCAATTCTTCAACTGTGGATTTTGCTCAGGCCCCGGGGGGATTCGTTTTATTTCCTCATTTATTCATGAAGATACTTTAAAATGAATAGGTTTTCTAAATGTCTTTAATCTCGGAGCAGAATAATACTGCTCAGTTCAGCACCCAATAAGAAATCTGCAGTAATAGAACTGCTCTCCAACATTAGGGAAACGTTAGACCTGCTATCATGTGTTTTGTTTTTAATCCATTATCGATGGGTCTTCTAACACTTTTTATGACTCAAGAAGTCTTTTTATATCTCCCTCCCACTCTCTTTCCACGGCATGCGGTGTTTTCTTTCATCCGCGCTGATGAAGTGACAGCAGATCAAGTGATGTGAAGTTTGCGTTGCGTCACGGCGGGGATGTGAGTGCGCGCGAGCGTCTCCACACACGTTGACGCGAGGCGCAGTGTGTAGCGGTTCGCGCATTCACCTCTCTATGTGAGGCTGAACTGAGGATTTTCCGTGCGTAACATGCTTGTTTTACTTCTCAATTGCTGCACAGTAATACAGCGATTCTCGTCGCTTCTCTAGGAGTATCTTGGATTTCCGGAGGCTTAACACAGGAGAAAGAATCCCTCTGTGGCAGTTCCACTTGTGAAGCGCGCTCGTCTCGTCTCTGGGGTTGTGGAATGGCTGGAGAGATGCTGCTGTTACAGTGGCAGACGCGAAGCGGCTGAAAACGGCGGGAAGTCGAACAGGTAAATGAGTTTGAGACGGAAACAACACAAAACAAACCAAAAACAAACAAACAAAATGTGCACCGAGTGTTTACTTTTAGAAAAGATAGCACTAGCATGTTGTTTTGGTGGATGTGAGAAATGTTTGTAAGTTATTAGCATTTAGTTTGGCTTTAGTTTATAGGGCTATGCTTGTGAACACTTCACTTCTTAATGGAAACCCCATATTTCATTTAATATTATTAGCTGTAGTCATAAAAATGAAGGTTCCAAATTTGAATCAGGTTTTACAGTCTGGTGTTTTACAAAGTACTCTTTACACTCTAGTTCTTGAGAAAAAAGGATGTAAAAAAATTATCAAAATACTGTTCTGAAGAGATATTTTTTGTTTTTCATTTAACCATATTTCCATATTTAACCATATGTATAACTCCAAGACCAGGAACCTTTATAGTGCAAACAATTATCATTCGGATTGGGATTACATCTCTTGTCATTTCATTTATATTGCATAACTAATCTACAGTTTGACACCCTGAATCAAAACTCTTTTTTTTCCAGACATTTTTTGTGTGTGTTCAGTGAACCTCAACAAAAATAACATCTGTCCAAACACTTTCATGCTGCAACCAATGGACCTCTCTCAGTTATCCATCTGTGAATGAATTATATATAAAAACAACAGGACATGCAGAACTGTCTGGAATCTAATCTAGCCTATCTAACCACTAAACACTAAAATCTATTTGTGCAATATCATTAAAATGGATGATATCTGCCAAATTATTATTCCATGTGTTTAAGATGCCACCTGAGACCTGGCTTGAGGCAAGCTGTCTTTTGGGTAGTTGCAATAAATGTGTAATGGGGATGTTAATTGTTCATTTATGCATACATTTACTACACTTAATAGAATAGTATGGGCAAATTGAGAAAACTGACTTCCATCATAGACAAAAATTCTAGCTAAATTTCCATTCACTTAGCTGTTTTCATTCTTTTCTTTTCTCTTTTTTTAAACAATGGTCTTGATTTAACACATAGAGAGTATTTAACAGTTCCCCATTCAGTCTAAATACTTCTCTCTCTAGTTATATTAAAGATTATTCAAATGGTAGCAGTAAATTCAGCCCTACGATCACATGAGACAATACATCTGATTTGTCCTTATTATGTCTAAAAAATCCTTTCATAATTGCAATACATTTTTTTAAATTAAAAATTCTATTTTAATAATATTATATTCATATTATGTTCCACAATTCACATTTTGTTGTTGTTTGTGTGTTTTCAACATGAGATAGTGTTTATGCAGTGTTTAAATTCCAGAATAAAAATGAGTACTCATTCATACATAACAATGATTTGCACTAGATGTACCTGCAGTTTATGCTGCACTCTGCTGGCTTGTCAGAGTATAAAAAAAACACTGGATGATTTCTCAAGGCATCATTAGGGAAGCCAGATTGTTTGCACACATACAGACACAGAGAAACACACATGCATGCACACATACACACAGAGACCTCTGTGTTGATACAAGTCAAAAAGGAAGAGACAAGGAGGGAGGCTTGTCTTGTGTGACATATTGCATTTTCCCCTTCTGCCAGAATTGTCTGTTGAGTCATAAAGAGCTGATGTTTATATGCAGCAGGTTGAGGCTGAGGTGTGAGATGTGGCTTACCTGCTGGTGCATGCTTCACATGTCTGCACCATCAATTTCACAGCCAAATAATACAGTTTTTGTGGGAGACTGCATGAATAGTTTGTCACGTTCGTCTTTAAAGAGGAGCAATAAAGGAACAGTCAGGGTCTCTACTGTGTCACATGATTTCAGATCATCTTTCTGTTTGTATTTAAAACTTTAAATGGGATTTTACAGTACTTACTCTCCTTAAAACCATCAAATATGTCTCTCACTTTTTTTTCTTCAGTAGAACACTGAGGATTTTTAGCTGAAACTGTGGTCTTGGATAATTTATAAAACACAGCTCAGTCACTTACCTTATGATACACCGAGGTCTTATGGCAGATAAAAGAATGTTGTTTTTTTCTTTTTTTTTTTTTTTTGCAGAATTTTGCAAAAATATTGACAAAATTATCACCTTTAATCAGAGTTTCTGAGCACTATTATGGTAAATTGAAGAATGAATGTCTTGCATAATAAACTGAAAAGTTTACATTATCAATTGATATGTTATACACAAAAGTAATCACAAAAGGCAATGGTTTCAGAGAAAATTCTTCTTAAATGTTGTAGAAAATAGTGATTAGCATCTTAGATCCCATACATAAACCTGATTTGTGTCAATATATGCAGATTACATGTATGAAATATGAGTTCATATTTGGGATTCACATATAAAATATGTCATACATGTGAAAAACATCTTGCAAAAATGGTTGTTTACTTATATTTTGTCAAACATTGGAATTAAAAATATGTACACATACACTCACCGGCCACTTTATTAGGTACACCTTACTAGTTTGTCCCCTTACTAGTTTGTAGTTGGACCCCCTTTTGCCTTCAGAACTGACATAATCCTTCATGGCATAGATTCAACAATGTCATGGAAAATTCCACAGAGATTTTGGTCCTTATTGACATGATAGCATGAGGCAGTTGCTGCAAATTTGTTGGCTGCACATCCATAATGCGAATCTCCCAAAGGTGCTCTATTGGATTGAGTTCTGGTGACTAGGGAGGCCATTTGAGTACAGTGAACTCATTGTCAAGTTCAAGAAACCAGTCTGAGATGATTCACGCTTTATGACATGGCACATTATCCTGCTGGAAGTAGCCATCAGAAGATGGGTACACTGTGGCCATAAAGGGATGGACATGGTCAGCAACAATCCTCAGGTAGGCCGTGGCGTTGACATGATGCTCAGTTGGTACTAATGGGACCAAAGTGTGCCAAGAAAATATCCCCCACACCATCACACCAACACCACCAGCCTAAACTGTTGATACAAAGCAGGATGGATCTATGCTTTCATGTTGTTGACGCCAAATTCTTGATTGAAAGTTGAAAGCTTTCATATAAATATGTTCATTTAATGTATGGTCATATGGTTATAATTATATCAGTAACACATTACAATAATAGTACATGAATAATGATGTGTTAATATGTAAACTAAACATTATTTTATTATGAACTAATGATGAATTAATGCATACGCTAATCATGAACTAACTTTAACTACAACATGAGTCACATGTGAGAATAACAGCTGCCTTAATTACTTGTTAGTACATAATTGTTTGTTAATGAATGTACTAATTACCACATTAGTTTATGCTTTATTAGTCATCATAAACTCATGATATGTTAATGTATAATTATATCATGACTTTACTTGAAGGGGCACATCATCATTAACCCATTCCTAACTGCTCATGAACTCCTTATGCATGTTCATCTAGTGCGTTTACACTGAATAACAATAGAAAAGTGTTGTCAACATCAGTATGAACAGTTTGAACACAGGAGTTAGTGAAGGATGAGTTAATGGTGATGTGCCCCTCCAAGTAAAGTCATGACAAAATTATACGTTAACAGCTCATGTATTCATGTTGGTTACGTTTATCTTAAACATAAATGTTACATAATTATTGATTAACAACATGAACTAACAAGTAATTAAGGTGGCCATTATTCACAGATGAACTTTTGTGACTCATGTTATAGTTAAATTTAGTTAATGATTAGCGCATGTTTAGTTTACATATTAGTCCATCATTATTCATGTACTGTTATTGTAAAGTGTTACCATTACATCTATGAACATATATGTACATATTTGTAAATAAATTGGTTGAAAAAATATACATGTAAATGGCCATTTTTGCAATATTTAGAAACATACATTGCATATATATCATGTTTTATATATGTGAAATCCAAATATGAACTCTATATGGGATGGTCTGGAAATGTAATGGATTTAAATCCATTTAAAAAGGATTCCCAGATGCACAAGCAAACACTCCCAATTCATTTGCATTTGGAGTCTATAACTCTGCAAGGTGTAAAAATATAATACGAACAAAATCTAAACCTGCAGATCTCCATGTGGTGCTTCATTCAAAATTCAGTCATATCCAGCTAGATAAATCATCTGACTGTGGTTTCTTGGCTCTTTTGGATGCTGAACATTAATTTTTCATCCGCACCCTCTAGATTAGAGTTCAGTCAGAGTGCACAATACCAGCTGGCGTATTTTTACACACTCATCGACTGTGTTACTCTCAAATGTTCATGTCAGCTGAGGTTTAAACAACACCACAGTTTATTTTGCTCTCTGAAGGAAAGCGCTTGCCTGTGCTGTAGGTGAATTCATGTTTTGGGTTTACACAGAAGCTCTTCTCAAAGATGGTGTTTGTGGATCAAGTGAAGTCAAGGAAACCAGATAAAAGATTTAAAGTGTTACTTTCTACCCGAGATCGTGCCAGAAATGGGAAAAGAGGGTGTGTGTGTGTCTCATCTATGTTTAAAAAGAAGAGTGCACACATACGTTTCATGTGAATCCCATGAACTGCAGAGTGGAGATTCTATTAATACAGATTTCATTGAAAAATTGATGGATTTCTAGACAGATTGTGCCAAGGTCAAGCTCACTGTCGGCACTTCCTTTAAAGACAGATACTGCAAGCTTTCCAGAGTCTTAGACGTGTTTTTGCGATGTTGTTATCTGCCCTCCCTTTTGTCAGACTGCAGCGCAAATGTGAAAGTCTGCAAATATTCCAGACAGATCTCCTTTTTAAAGCATAAAACATGCCATATTTTCACTTTTATTATGGCATCAAGCTGAATTTAAAGGACAAAGAAATTCTCTGTGGGCTCATTTCAAGCTCCGATTGTTGGCTGTGAGTGCTCGGTCCGCAGCATTACAGCGAGACATATATTGCATGTCGTCTGCAAAGCTTTGAAATACATCCACAGGCCATAATGGATGGTTCTCCAATCATACAAACAAAGCATACATTTATAGCCCCAAAAGCACGCACACAGTTTTTAAAGAAGCACTTGATAGTTATGCTGTCATTTTTCAGGTTTAGAACCATTTATTGATTTCATGTCTCACACTCAATAGATGGTTATTAATGCGGTTTTCTTGTCTTTGTGTGAACAGATTTGCAATATGTGCAAGTGCATGGCCTTTTTTACACAGATCTACCAACTACCTGTGGCATTATTTCAATGACAAATGTCGTGAGCGCAGTATTACAAGATCCAATTCGCATTTATGTAATAGCCTACGAGCATGCAAATCTCTTTGCTTGCGCGCCGATTTCCTCTGCTCGTGCACAAAACTTCTTGCACGCCCCCTCAAATATAGGCTGCTCCAGCGCAGATCTTCTTGTGCGCTCTCCAATAAATGCTGCTGAAGTGCGATTTAGTTAGTTTATGTAACAAGTATGTCTCCAACATTTATTTAATTTGCAAGGAATATTTATGTATGTCTCTAATAGACCCACAGAGTGGTATTAATGCGTCCTTACGCATCACGCACCTGTCAGTCAGCCAGCACATAACCTTAAAGGGTAAACAAATAACGCACAGCACTACTATTACAGAAAAGTTTGCGCTGTTATAATTAATTTACCTTTTAATACGCTTTGGTGCGATTATCACGTGCTATTAAAAAAAAAACATGACTGAATGTGTTGAATGAGAAGCTGTAATGTAACAGTGGCGGGATAAATTTTGGCGTGGCGCCCCGCCATGAAAGAATAAATGTAGCGGAAACAATGTATATATATATATATATATATATATATATATATATATATATATATATATATATATATATATATATATATATATATATATATATACATACATATATATAATGGCTCTTGGTCAGTTTATTGGTCAAACTATTATAGTATTAAAGTCTTGAATAAATGAGCAAAAGTCATCTCTTTTTTAACGTTACGATAAAAACATTATCGTTGTGTTTTAGTTGGAACATTTAAGAAATATTAGCATTAGAATTATTACCACTGAGTTGTTAATAGAACGTTCTAATAACATTAGGATCAAAATGTTATCACGGTGTTGTTGGTGGAATGTTTTTAAAACACTAGCAAAAACTAGCGTTAAAACGCTACCATTAAGTTGTGAATGGAACATTCTAAAAACATTTGGATAAAAAACGTTATCATTGTGCTTTTGTTGAAATGTTTTAAAGAATAGCATTTGAAATGTTACCATTAAATTGTTGATGTAATATTCTAAAAACGTTGTCATTGTTTAAATACGCTAAAAGTATTTTTTTTTTGTTGTTGGAATGTTTAACATTTATTAGCATTAAAAACATTAGCATTAAGTAGTTAACATTAGGATAAAAACATTATTTCTATTGTTTGTGGAACGTTTTAAAAACACTAACATTAAAACGTTACCATTAAGTTGTAAATGGATCGTTCAAAAAATTTTAGGATGAAAAAACGTTACCATTGTGTTTTTGTTAGAATATTTTTAAAACTTTAGCATTTGAAACTTTAGCATTGAGTAGGTAATGCAACATTCTAAAAATGTTAGGATAAAAAATGTTATCATTGTGTTTTTGTTGGAATGTTTAACATTTATTAGAATTAGAAAGGTTACCATTGAGTTGTTACACAATAAGTACATTGTAACGAACTAATAATTCCTGTGTAAGTACATATTAGTTAAGGCCACTTAATATAAAGTGGGACCGAACATTCTAATAACATTAGGATACAAACGTTATTACTATATTTTTTGCTAACTTTTTAAAAACACTAGAATAAAAAATGTTACCATTAAGTTGCAAAAGGAACGTTCAAAAAACATTAGGATAAAAACTTTATCATTGTGCTTTAAATAGAATGTTTTAAAAATGTTAGCATTTGAAACATTAGCAATGAGTAGTTAATGGAATGTTCAAAAAAACGTTAGAATAAAAAAATGTTATCATTGTTTTTTTGTTGGAATGTTTAACATTTATTAACATTAGAAACATTACCATTGAGTTGTTAATAGAACGTTCTAATAACATTAGAATAAAAAACGTTATCCCTGTATTGTTTGTGGAATGTTTTAAAAAAACTAGCATTAAAAGCATTACCCTTAAGTTGTCAATGGAACGTAAAAAAAAATGTCATTGTGTTTTTGTTGGAATGTTTTAAAAACGTTAGCATCTAAACGTTACCATTGAGTTGTGAATAGAACATTCCTAAAACCTTAGAATAAAAAGGGTATTGTGTGTTTTTATAACTTAATGGACACATTACGGGAGCATTTTTATAATGGGAAGTTGTTAACTGGGCAAATATTCAAGTGAACAAAGAAACTGAGATGAATATTAATGCTACAATGATAACTTTCTCTAAAGGACTTATGTCTATGATAATTATTTACCTCTCAAAAGGCTTGATTTGGTTTGTTGGAGATAAAAGGTTATCAAAATTTTGGCTGAATACTAGTTTCAATCTGCCGCTGGTGAGCATCCAAGCATTTGATTTTTTGCATGGGTGATGAATAAATTCAAATGAGTTGTGCTGCGTAAAACACCTGCTTACTGCTTGACCATTGTGAGGTGAAGCACCATTGAACATGGTGATTTTCAGAGCTTGCCACTCTCACATCTGCTGTCTTTTAGTGAAATATATTTAGTGTTGCCATATAGTACCAAAGTTGATGTAGAATACACTTTCAAAATGCAATGTCATGGGTACCACAGGCTATAAAAATATCACATAAAATTAGAGACAGCTTGCAAAACATTGATCAAAGAATTAACACAGTAAACCCAAGCTGTTTTCATTTCACTTCATTGGCTCAGCTGGAGTTCCAAGAGAGGTGATAGGATTCAGTTATGTGACATTTCACTTTTTGTAACACTCTGTTTCACTTTGTTTACATCTTCAAGACTTGTGCAGTATTTTGATATTACCTATTAAGACTGATAGAAGCTTTCATTGGCCAATGGGTCACTTTAAAGTACCTTTAAATCATCATCTGACATTTAAAGCAACCAATCACAATTTGTTTTATTTAGCGTAATTTCAGGTTCAAACCTGGTGTCCATACAATGGAAAATAACCAGAAAATAAATCATTCATTCTCAGCAAGCATTTTTTTTGTGTTTAAAATAAGTTTAAATGTCTTATAGATGTCTAAACAAGCTTGACTAAAACACGGCTCAATTTAGACTGTCAATGAAAATCTAATCTCATCTAATCTGTCTGATCTGTGTATTTGATGACCCATCTAATTTTGGGCTATTCTTAAAAGCCTTTTAGATTTTCACTGATAACCCATATTCAGCCTTGTTTTTGCTAATATGTCTATGTTTAGATGTCTATTAGATATCAGTTAAACACAAAATTGCTTGGTGACGTTATCTTCAGTTGTCAAAAATGATTAACTGCCATTGCCACAGCTATAAACACAAATGCTTTCATCTTTTATGATGGGGTTTGGTGTTAGGCTTTGTTTTTAGCATTAAAGAAGACACATATCTACCAGAAGTCCTGTAGATTTCAACCAATGAGTTGACAACTTTGAAGAAAAAGTAAAATCAAGAGGAACCTGTCATGCAGTTTTTCTTTTTAAATTTATTCGTTAACTTATGAACTATTTAGGTGAACATATTTTGTGTAGTCCTAGTTATTTTTTTTCTTTTAAATGTGCAATTTTAATGTTTTTTCTCTGTTTACTAAAGTATGTTTTGTTTGTTTGTGTGGCAATTGCAAAGGGACTGAACCTCTGAGAGGAGAAGGATAAACTTTTGTCTGTTTTTTACAACACTTATTTTAGTTTTTTTACACACTTATGCCAAATTGTACCTTTTGACTATTAGATTTTTACTTTTATCGATTTCATGGCTAATTCTTATGAATTTATATGATCTCATTAATCCATTTTAGTAGGATTCTCTCATCCGCCAATGACGGTTGGGTTTATGGGTGGGCTTTTGTGTCATGACCAGTGTTGGGGAAAGTTACTTTTAAAAGAAATGCATTACAATATTGAGTTACTCCCCAAAAAAGTAACTAGTTGCGTTACTTAGTTACTTTTTATGCTAAATAATGTGTTACATTACTTTTGAGTTACTTTTGCAATAATTTTTATTACCTGGCTGAGGCTTGATCTCTTTCAGAAATTTATTATTATTTTTTTTTAAAAAGAGGAGCTCTGCAATTAACAACACACTGTATAACCTACACCTTCATTTACCTTTAAAAAACAAAATATTTTAGGACCATCTTATCTGAAAACTTCCTGACCCCAGAGCTATACTGTATGTGCCGTATATACAGATTATTGAAGTGTAAAGGAATGTGTTTGCGACTTTTGTACTTTTTGTCTAGAGTAAAATCACTGTCCATTGGGACAATCCCCTTTTCCATTTCTTCCATGCATTCAAAATAATGAACACATTCTCTCATTCACTGCATAATTCAGTGTGACTTCTTTAATTTTAAAATAGCAATTAATTTTTAAAAAGCGAATTAATTAAGCTAAAATTAAACAAAAAAACCATGTTACATTTTCAAAAAAGTTATTCAAATAATATTACTTATTTGGTAAAGGTAATGCAATACTTTACTCGTTACTTAAAGTAATTTTATTATGCAACTTGCGTTACTTGTAATGCGTTACCAATAACATTGGTCACGACCCATTTTAAATACCTTACATTTTTGTATGACTGAAATCGCATTAATTTGTATGAATTACAAACTAAACTGACAAAATTAAAATAGTTATGTTTCCAATCGGGCTTTTTTTTTCTGTTAATGTTTAATGATCTGTTGCCCTTAACTTTTTGAACCCCAGAAGTGTGTGCTCATCTGCTATATACTGCGACCTATAATCAAATTCATTATTCCATCCAAAGTAGTCCACTAAACCAGTGAATGAAAACTTGAATATGCTCCCACTGAGCCAAATAATGAGATCGAACCAAATCTCCTACCGCAGCTGTGCTTATGACACTCAGATCTACAAAGTCTTACTGCCTAATGACTTCAGCCCCATTGACACCCTCTGCCAATGCATTGATGAATTGAACAGTTGGATGTGCCAAAGCTTTCTTCAGTTAAACAAAGAGAAAACTGAAGTCATTGCATTTAGGAACAGAGATGAGGTTCTCAAGGTGAATGCGCACCTTGGCTGTAGGGGTTAAACAACAAAAAATAAGTTCAAGACACTTGTTGTGAATCCGGATTCAGATATAAGTTTCAGTAGTCAAGTCAAAGCAGTAAATCAGCATACTATAACCTCAGAAATGTTGTATAATTGGCACGTAGGTATATATGGCACAATTTTGGAGCTTGATTAATTTAAAACCAAAATATCATGTGAATAATTAAACCAAAAACTTAAATAATATATCCAAATACATGTATTCTTTCGGGAAGCACAAAACCTATACTATAGGTTATTTCTTCATCAACTTTATTTGATAATATTTATGATGACAGAGCACAAAACAACTGAGCACAAAACAAAATTCAAATTGTAATGTCTATGAAATCTAAGGTTTATTATTCTAGTTCAGTAATTTACTCATTAACTTCTTGTTAATTAAACTGATGTACTGTAGAAGCAATATCAATACTGTAATGTTTTACTTCATTGTGCTTTTATATAATACTTTATTGCGCCTGCATTCACATGCTGTCAGTTTGCATTGCTCAGTCCCATGCAAACAATGATCCTGCTTTTGGAACAGAACAAAATGAGACAGCTGGTGATATTTTCACAGATACGAAGAGTTCTGCGGAAATGACATTTCCATTGGCCAAAACCTGGAAACCACTTTTAGCACTTACAGTTGTATTGTCCTGACATCAGGGACATTTTGACTAAAAGCCTGAAATGACGTACAGCATATGTGATCATTGGTTGTACATCTGATGCATAACACACACAAAATGGAAAACTTTTAAGGAGTTACTCTGCAGTTGTTTCCGATGTCTTTTAGAATAGAGCATAATAGAGTTTACTCTTTGTATTTAAGGGTTTAAATGATCTGGCACCTTCTGATTTTCATACATTTCTGCTAGATGTTTAAGGTCATCTAGTCATAAATTGTTAAGGGCTCCTAGGTCAAAGTTAAAGAGAAAGAAAGACCGGGCATCTGCTATTTTTAGTTCCAAATTACTGAATAGTCTACCTCTTATTAAGATAATCTCCACAGCATTCTTGTTCAAGGAGAAACTGAAACTTGACCTTTAAGAAAAGGCCTTTAATACCGGAGTCATTTGAGGTTGCTTTTTTCTTTAAATGTTTGATGTGTTATGCATTATATGTTATTTTTCATTTGATCTTATTTGATCACTTTTATAAAATTTGTGTATAGCACAATGGCCAGTGGCTGTTGTTGTGATATTTAAAGTAAAGTAAAGTAAAGTAAAGTAAAGTAAAGTGTTTTTTTAATCATCATATGATTGGTTGTGATCTACAAAATTTCTAAGACATGTACAGAATAGGCAGCAACAGTGAACAAAGATACCCTGACCCCAAACCCCTTCTTGGGATCAAATACTTTGTTTTCAAATATTTTGATGTTCACAGCATTGACTTTTTAAAAGACACCTGTAACATTGTTTAACAACAAGGAAGTAAGAACAAGTGGCCTGTTCTTCGCTTGTAGATTACATAAATAGCTGGATTTGATTATTGATGATTTGACATGATACAGGATAGATTCATTACACTTTTCATTATACAGCATTAGATTGTGTCGTTTCAAAAAAAGGTGTTATTGAAAGTATGTATTAAAAGTAACTACAGATATTATCTTACAAAAGTACTGTAATAAATTAGGGAAAATAATGATATTGTAAATATTTAACTTATGTAATCTACACACTGAAATAAATGTACAAAAACAGTCACATGTGTGGTATCTTATTAAGGGGATCAAACAGATTAGTTTTTTAGTGACTAATATGTACAGTACCTGATAAAAATCTTGTCGTCGATCCCAGTTGTAAGAACAACAATTAATAACTTAACTTCTAGTTGATCATTTGGAAAAATGGCAGAAGATTGATATTGATTTTTTTTGGACGAATCATCTGTTGAACTGCATCCCAATTATCACAAATACTGCAGAAGACCTATAGGAACCCGCATGGACCCAAGATTCACACAGAAATCAGTCAAGTTTGGTGAAGGAAAAAATCATGGTTTTAAGTTACAATCAGTATGGGGGTTTGCCAGAGTGGATGGCAACATCAACAGCCTGAGGTGTCAAGACATTTGTCCTGCCCATTACATTACAAACAACAGAAGAGGGCACATTCTTCAGCAGGATAGCGCTCCTTCTCATACTTTAGCCTCCACTTCAAAGTTCCTGAAAGCAAAGAAGGTCAAGGTGCTCCAGGATTGGCCAGCCCAGTTACCAGATATGAACACTATTAAGCATGTCTGGAGTAAAATGAAGAAGGAGAAATTGAAGATGAATCCAAAGAAGCTTGATGAACTCTGGGAGTCTTGCAAGAACTCTTTCTTTGCCCTTCCAGATGACTTTATAAATAAGTTATGTGAGTCATTGGAGAGATATATGGATGCAGTCCTCCAAGGTCATGAGAGTCATACACAATATTAAGTCTTTTTCCACTGCACCATGACTTTCTATTCTATATTGTACATTATTTCTGTTAAGTGACAAGACTTTTTTTAAGCAAAGTCAGACCTTACTGTCCTAATTAAATAATTAAAAATCAAGGCATGATCATATTTTATTTTAGTGAAATAAGCTTAATCTAGAGGCCTTTGCCTTTTTTATAAGCCACTTCTTATACCAAATGATCAACTAGAGGTAAAGTTATTATTTGTTGTTCCTAAAACTTGGATAGGCGACAAGACTTCTCTCGGTTAGTGTACACTTTAGGTACTAATATATACTTAAGATATCGATATTGCCTTTTAGATACATACGCATACTTTAAAAAGGTATCGTCCCAGTTTAGTACTGAGAGTATATGAAAAATGACAATAACATGGCCAATATTCTCATTAAAATTTTCTTATTTAGTGAAGAAATAATTATGGGAATCACACACAGACACACACACACACACACACACACACACACACACACACACACACGCACACACACACACGCACACACACACGCACACACACACGCACACACACACACACACACACACACACACACACACACACACACACACACACAATCTTGACAATGAATGTAGACCACTTTTCAAATGTCAAAATGCTTTTTTGATGCAAAATTCATTTAAAAAGCCAGTTGTACCTTGTGCCATGGGATTAATAAACCTAAACTAAATAAGTAGTTAAATTCTTGATATTGTAAAACTTGTACAAATAGCCTTTACAACAAACAAAGTTTTTCTTTCCAGTCATATTTACCAAACTGATTCACTTGACACGTCTGACACTCATTGATGCCTTGCTTTTGGGACTGTGCTGTAAAGATAATCACTGCTATGGAAGCAACAGAATGGCATATGGGGATCTGTGTGCCATGGAGAAAGTTCTTAACCATCCTATAGATTTCTCTGATGTGCAGATTCCTCTGCAGTAAATTTTAATAACAAAATAAACAAGCAACGAACTAAAAGTAAGCGGCTGGCAGCCCCTTCACAGATGACTGCCACTGTAAGATACTTGAATGACAGGAGGCTGAGGTGTTCAGAAACTTTTTACTGAGTATATGCAGCACAGAACAGAACATACAACTTGGGCCAGCACTTAAAGTCATCTACCAAAACTTCCCCATTCCCCATGACCATTTTTGCTCTCTTAAAGTTGGCTTCATTTATTTCAACTAATATATAGTCAATACACTACAACCACATAAGCACAACACAAACAAAAATGGCCCAGACTCTTCTTTTCATACTTCTAGAGTGCCTTTGTGGAAATTTAAGTATGGTGTGTCGTTGTCGTACAGTAGTACATTATAAAAATACACATGCATCTGCATATTGTAGGGAAGATGAACTGTGATTCGTTGCTTTACACAAAGTTCCAACCATCTTTCTTGGCAACCAAAGAAGGCTGCAACGTTTTTCAGATCTTCTAATGAAAATTATATCATCATCGCATCCTTCTATTAATTTCATATTTGCATATTGTCTGTACAATATCACACTAGCTGTTGAAGCTGATTTATACTTTCGCCTGGCACCACATCGCAGACGTCCACTGAATGTGCGCGCACCTCACGAAATGGACAGGATTTTAAACTTGACCCTTTTGTCGTGGTATTCTTTAAAGCGATAGGCGGGTGGTCAAAGAAAACTGACGGTAAAACCAGACGGATAAACAGATAAGTAGGATGTTTCCGGAACTACATCATATCATTAATATCATTCAAGATTTTTATAAATATACTAAATATTTTTATTATTTTTCTAAATTATTTTAATGATTATAAAGATTTTTATAACCATTCAGGATTTATTTTTAAATTAAACTTTGATACATCTTGCTTTTGCTCATATCTCATACAGTTCTACCTATTATAGTTTATTGAAATGTTTATGACAACAGAACATGGATTGTATATATATTTTATATACAACCCATATATATATATATATACATATATATATATATATATATATATATATATATATATATATATATATATATATATATATATATATATATATATATATATATAATTTTTTTTAATATTATGGAAAGTATAAAACCAAAAAAACAAAACAAAAAGAATACTGACAGTTTTTATTTAGCCCACTCTACATTACTGTCTGGCTAGTTTGTCATCTACTTGTATGCTAAAAAGGCAATAACGGTCAAACATTCCTGAGCATTCTCACCAATAAAGCCAAAAAAACCAGGGCATCAGTATATTGTAAAATGATAGGTTCAAATATTCTTTCCCAGTTATCAAAGAAATAATTTGTTGCTTCATTTTAGTTTTAAACTATTAAATAGTTTTTAAATAAAAAAAAATAAATATATACATCAGTGTAAAACCCATGAATGACAAAATCTCTTCAAAGTGATTCATATTCAACTCCAATGAAATACGGCACCACGCAAACTGTTCACTCAAGTTTCGAAAAATTCTGTGCACTCTGGCAGCGGAAATCATGTTGCACGCACCCAAAGCCAACCTCCGCAAATACCACGATGACATCACAGTCATCGTGCACACTCTAGCAAACTAGCGAACACGTCGAGTATAAATCAGCCTTCTTGCTGTTATACGGGCAGAATCTGATTTATACAAATAATATAAGAGGAATTTCTTGTGAATTCACTAAGCGTGTGTAATAGAATACCTGAGTAATCTTGTGTTAGACCAGATGTGTGAAAGCCAGTTGCCTGAAGTCAAAAACCTAGATGATAAGCACTGTGGAGGCCAGATAATAAGGCAATTTTTACCTCAGGCCAAGTTCTTAAACCTCCTAAAAGACTTGTTTGATGTCGGCAGAGAAGTATTATTTAAGTAAAAGGATCTAATTATATCCTGGGGTATTATCAGTGTAGATACGAAGGATTTTAGATGCTCAAATGCCCTGTTTTCACCTGGTATTGACGTGCACGTTCAGTGGTCTGATCACAAGCGGTCAGTCGCATGGGTCGTTTGTCACTTTCCTTTAATACAATCCATGGGAGCATTTACTCTAACAGTGCTTCTACCATGAATAAGTCTTATTGCATTGTACGCCCTTTCATATGTGAGGAAATCAGATTCCTGTAGCTTTATTGGTAGAGTGTTGAGTTATTGTAGTGCAACAATATCATGCTTTTGATCCCAGTGCACACATGCAATGGTAAAATGTGTGTATATTTAAAAACAAATAAGAAAAAAAATATATCTTTAAATCATGTCCCAAAACGTTTTTCGATGACCACTATTTTTCCTGTTTCCAATTCACAAATGTACACTCACACATGTACAGTTGAAGTCAGAATTATTAGCCCCCCTGTTTATTTTTTCTCCAATTTCTGTTTACCGGAGAAAATATTTTTTTCAACACATTTCTGAATGTAATAGTTTTAATAACTCATTTCTAATAACTGATTTATTTTATCTTTGCCATGATGACAGTACATGATATTTTACTAGATATTTTTAAGACACTTCTATACAGCTTAAAGTGACATTTAAAGGCTTAACTAGGTTAATTAGGTTACCTAGGCAGGTTAGAGTAATTAGGCAAGTTATTGTATAACGATGGTTTGTTCTGTAGACAGTCGAAAAAAAAAATTGCTTAAAGGGGCTAATAATGTTGACCTTAAAATGTTTTTAAAAAAATTAAAAACTGCTTTTATTATTCTAGCCAAAATAAAACAAATAAGACTTTCTCCGAAAGAAAAAATATTATCAGACATACTGTGAAAATTTTCTTGCTCTGTTAAACTTAATTTGGGAAATATTTTAAAAAGTTAAAAAAATTCAAAGGGGGGCTAGTAATTCTGACTTCAACTGTACATGGTAGACATGTGTGAATATGTTTTGTGTATTTGAAACAGGAAATATAATGGGCAAGGGGCTATCTAAATTTGCATTGCATTTCAGTGGTCCTGAATTTTAGATTATTAATACTGCACATGCAAGGATTCTTGATGACACAAGCAGCATGATACTATTAATATTTTTAACCCTCTACCACATGGCGTTGCCATATGGCTACATGATATTTATGTTCATTTCCTTGCCACTGTTTATTTAAGACCAACATTATTTTTTGTTGTTGGAAAGAGAAGACCTTAGTAGAGCCAATGATGTGCTTAGGTTAAGTCACATGACCTGCAGTGTTTTTCTGTAGCGCGATTTCTGACAGACTGGTGTTAATTGTGAGTAGTTGCTGAATGAAAATGTAAACGTCAATAAAAACAAAGGATCGAATTATGTCAGATCCACAAAAAAATCAAGTTATGATGACATATTCACAACTAAATTTTTTTTTAATCAATTTAGGTTTTTGTAAATTGATCAAATGTGTGTGTTGCCAAATGGCAACAGTGTGCAATCGTGGAACGTGCGATATTGCAATGGGTTAGCTTGCTAGTAAGGTCATCTGTGAACTTTTAAGTTGTAACAATAAGAACATGAATGCTAGTAATAAAATATTGATTAGTTGTATGTTAATGGAATTTGCATTATGGATAAAATCTAGTTTTAATGTCAATACTACTTTTGAATAGATATGAATACAGGGAACAGTGTATTAGCGAGCACCACCATGTTCTATGGTAAGTGAAACAAGAAAAGGACAGAACTGGCTCTTCCTGTAGATGAAAGTGAGGATGAGATGGGTTTTGATGAGGTAGACAGGTGTAGTATAGTATGTAGTATAATATATAGACATTGTTAGCTGGTAGCTACATTATTCTGATGCATCTGGATATATTAGACTTGTTATTTATCTGCTATAATTTTGACTGGAGAATATATTTATATTTACTGTTTGTTGTATACAGGATATTACAATATTATGATTGTTTTTAATAATATTAAGCAAAAAAGAATGGAATAAATGAAAGCTGTGGGAATATGAGTTGTTGGAAAGTATGTTTAAGGTGTCATTTAAATGTTCTGTGGTAAAGCTTATAATACTGCAACTCCAATTAAATCATTTCAAACAACAAAATTATTAATTATTAGGAAAATTCTAAATGTGAATTTCTAAATTAGATCCACTGTTGGACGTTTTTGCCATATGGCAACATATCATAAAGTACATTAAAAAAGGCATTTTTCCATTTATTTTTACAGCACTTCAAATTAAGCCATTTTAAGAAAAGATTATAGATCTATCAAATGCGTGCAGTAGAGGGTTAAAACATATTTACACTATATTTGCAGTATATATAACTTTCCCAGCAGGCACACATCATAAGACATGAATATTAGGTTAGAGTTAGGTCGGGATGTTGAGTGACCAAAATTCAGTGTTTAGCCAGCGTCTAAGTACAACGTTATTTTGATGTCCAATAACGACGTCAAATGATGCTGATATTTGGTTGATTTTAGGTTGCATTGGAAAGTGAACCAAATCCAACGTCGAACCAACATCTTAATCCAATGTCGTATTGACGTCAAATACTGACATTTATTCGTCAGGTATGGCAACCAAAATCCAACGTCTGATGGACGTCATAGTGGTAATGTCCACACAACATCAGGCTGTAACATCATTAGACTTTGAAATTTGGTTGTTTTTAGGTTGTGTTGGAAAGTGACCAAAATCCAACATTTGTCTGTCATTGGACATTGGTTTAATGTTGAGTTCTGACTTCAACCCAGTTTCATTTCCACCCAAAATGCAACGTCGTCACGATGTTTGGGTGCCACGTTAATCTAATGTCATGTTGACGTCCTGTGCCTGCTGGGTTAAACCACATTTATAGATCATAATAAGCTACTTGCACAGATTTTTCTGAAGGAGGAAAGTGTCCTCTTATTTTGACAAGCTTTTCCTCACTTTTCCTGGAGTGCACAGTACAATAAGTTTACAATAAATCAAACAAACCCATGTGATGTAGTATTGCGAGGAAGCAGGAAAGCAAGTGAATGAAAAGAAAGTGGCAACGCTTTTAATTGTAACCTGTGATTGTTAGCAGTAGGGGTGTAACAGTACACATATTTGTATTGATTTGGAAAATAAAGAGCATACAGTGTGTGGAATATAATGTTCCAGTGCCAGAGGCTCAACAAGGCAACCAAAACAATGTAATCAGGCAATGTATGGTCCGTCCCTACCACCCTCATAGAAAAACACACTATTCCACCCAGGTATGTGCTGGACGAGTTCATTGTAACATGGCTAGTAACATTAATGCGATTACTTGAACATAAGAACATGCTTAGGGCATGTGTCCATCAAATCTATATCTCTACATTGTCACATCAAGCAGATCTGTGCAGTCCAAAGAAAATGTGGACACTGAGAAAAAAAGGTGAAACTGCCTAACTGCAGTCAAAGTCACCCAAAATTACAGGAAACTCTTACATGAAATCACTTCACATAAACACTTTCATTATATTATTGTCTATTAAGGCAAATAACTAGATTACAAATGTCCATGGAAACATAGTCAGTAGTGTCTTCGAAGTAAGTGAAAGATCCAGAAGGGCATCCTGCTGATTTGATTCAGATGGGCACTTTTTAAACTTTGATTCATTGTCATTCATTTTAAAAAGCTTCACACCACCACTAATGTGTAGCATCCATTTGAATGATGCGACGGCAGCCACAGGACAATGGCACCAGTGCACTCACCACACACCAGCTGTAGGTGGAGTGGAGATACAGTGATAGAGCCAATTCGGTGGACGGGGATGGTTGGGAGGCCATGATGGGTAAGAGCCAATAGAGGGAATTTGGCCTGGACACAGGGGTTACACCTCTACTCTTTTTGAGAAGTTCCATTTTTAATGACCACAGAGAGTCCGGACCACAGGTTGAGGGCCTCCTGCTGGCCTCACTAACACCACTTCCAACAGCAACCTAGTTTTTCCATGTGGTCTTCCATCCAGACTTCAGTGAGTAACCAGTCTTGATATGGCTGTGGCATGAACAAGGTATAAACAATGTACAATACATAGACATTCTTACAGTACAGGCAATAACAATCAATTCTTAAAAATAAACAATAAATAAATACAACAATAAATACACACAATGCAGACATACATCATAGCTAAATATTGTCGTTTATTTATAAAAGCCAGTGCAGTACACCTGTGTACAGTATATACTACTTCAAACTCTTCCCGCGCTCCGCCATCTTATGATATAAATAAATATATAAACAAATATACTCTGCTTGCTGTAATTTACACAGGAATGGCGGGAAAAATGCATTGATACAGCTTTATTGTATATGGTATGAGGTTTATTTTGATAGGTTAACTGTTTTTGTGTTGTTTAGTGCTCCTCAGTGCATTCTTTCACTCACCTCTTTCTCAAATTTGGTTCCCAGCATCCCTCAAAGCCTTCCTCTGTTCTTCCATTTGTTGATGTTGACTTTCCTTTTATTGCAGAGGATTTGCCTTTTAATGTCCAATGCGGACATGACAGCAAGCGGCATCTCCATTCTTCTTAGTGGACATAAACGTTTTTTTCGTGTGATGTTATTTTAATGTATAAAATACAGACTCTTGGTCACGTTAAAATATCACCAACCATTTCTGTATACAAAGTTCCTACATACAATTATGTCACATGGTTATCTCATATTTTTTTTTTATTTATACGGACTTATACGGTTGTTTGTCACATGCACTCAATTTCTTTTAGCTGTATTTAAAACATACCAAATCTTGACATCACTGTGTCGTATTAAACCGAACCTTGGATCTTGGGAACTGTTACACCCTTAGTAACCAGTGTCTTGACTTGGTGTGCTTTCTCACAACACATCTCATAAAAATCACATGTGTGTGGCTTGACTGCATGCAACTACATGAGCATTTACACCACAAAAGCAATCAATTCTTAATTCTACTACTTCTGAAAGTATTATAACACACTCAATATGCTGGTTAAACATTTTTCAGGCATTACTTTTGTGTTTGACAGGTATTGATCAACAATAAAGCTTTTTGCAAATAAAAACACTTAGTGCCGGTATATTCTTCTGATGTCAGCTGTGATTTCTGTCTGAGCTTGTAAATGTTCCTGAATATGGCTGCTTTACTCAAGCTAACTCTATCTAACTCTTCTCATCTTGTCTTTTGATTTCAGGGCGCAGAGGTTCAAGTCTGGACAAAGACAGCATTCTATTTACCCTCAATTGAATGTGAGCTCTCGCTGACCTCCAATATTTAAAATGGGGTTGTCATGGAAACTGCTGGTGCTGCAATTATTCATGGGATGCCTTTCAGGTAGGCATCCTAATAACCTGCTCTATAGACTTTCTTGCCTGTTTCTATGGCACACATTTGTCCTTGTCATTTACTATTAAGGGCAGACCTCTCACTCAGGGATGTCTCTTATCTTCTGGAACCAATTAAGGGTTTCACTTTGTTTGTGAATGCTAAAACCTCCGCAGACTTCCAGGTGGCCACACAGGCAAAGACACAATGCACGTGAAGGGCAGACCTTGGAGAGATGCTTTATATTTAATAACAAACTTTGATCAGCATAAATATGATGTGGTCAAGGACACATGGTGTTGAATTGAAATTGCGCTTGCTTTCTTTGTAACTGTGTGTCGTAGTTAGACAAGCGACGCCATTGTGCAGATGAAGGAAAAACAGGTGATGATGGCTTTAAGAATCAGTTTATGCAATATATTGCATAATACTTCCACATTTATTAAAGAGATAGTTCAAAACCTCACTCATTCAGTACCTATTTGTGTCACTTTATTTTGATGGTCCCTACTGCATGCTTTGTTGATCATAAGTAGGCCCACGCGGAATATGTGCGCGCAGAATTTCGCAGATGTTTAGCCCATCATTGATTATGTTTTGTTTACTTGTGTAAATGTGTGTAAATTCATATTTTTTCAGTTTTTAAATTCATTTCAGTAATATTATTGTCTAGTATGGAAATATTTATATGATTTATTTACAATATAGTTTGTAAAGTAATATTTTCTGTCTTTTAGTAGATATATTATATGAGAGGCTTGCTTTGTTTACCAAATAAAGTGGATCTAATTGGATTTGCATTGTAAACATTAAATACAAGTTAAAAAGGTATTACTTTTTATTTCATATATTAAGGTTTTAGTTATGATAATCCCAAAATTATTTCGCATAAATCCACAGATTTTTACCAAAATTCTGTGCAGAAATAGCTTAAAATGTCCGCAGATTCCATATGGCTCTAATCATAAGACTGTCTTCTTAGGCTCAATCAAATTTCTAGCCCTTAGCCCTTCACTTTACTGTTTGCGCGTTCACGTGAAGGGGTAGGGGTGTCCCAAGGGGTAAGAAAATGTCCCAGAATACACCACCTACAATAGCGACATGGCACAAGGAAGTAAGGAGATGCACAAATTTGTATTTTTTGTCATTATTACCATTTTTTACAACAAACAAGCATATGCTTTAATACATTCATAACAGTGTTCGTATTTTACCATCAACATACTTTCAAATCTGTCACTTGATGACACTCGAATACCCTGTCAGAAATATTTAGTGGCTGTGAATGACCTTTTTACAGTGTCTGGTATAACATTAATGTTATTTTCTTATGTTTACATAGATGAATATGGCCATGGTGTAAATGCACAGTACAGTCACGATCTTATTGTCACATTATATTGTTATGATAACATGATATCGTTCCTTCAGTGATTTCCTGAAGATAAATACCAAATCATATACAACTGCAGCAGTCGCCATCATCCATCTCATATGAAGTAAGGGATCGCGATGACATATGATGACGTGTGCAGGCACAGAAGTGGTGTCCCATTTCTAAGGGGTAAATTTGAAGTCCTTCCCCTTTACACTCTGTTTCATAGGCCTAGGGGAAGGGGTAGGGGTAGGAGTACAAAAATAGAATTGGGATTGAGCCAGTGGTCAACTTACACTAGTCCTAACCCTAGCCTTATGGTCTACTAATACTCTAATGAAAATTTGTTGCCATAGTTGCAATGTCACTTGAAATAAACAAATTGTGTTGAAGGGACCATCAAAATAAAGCAATACAGAGTTTCTTTCTACTGTTGAACATAAAAGTGATTTAGAAAAATGCTGGCTGATGGTACCTATTAACTTCCATTATATTCTTTTTCTACTATGGAAATCAAGTAGGGTTGGGTATCATTTGGGATTATTTCGATACCGGTGCGAAATTAATACTTTTAAAATGGTACCGGTGCTAAAACGGTGCCTGAACCGATACTTTTGAGCCACAAAATTATGGTGGATGACTGTAGAATTTTTTTTTTTTTTGACAAAATCTTAGAAAAAATAATTTTAATAGAACAATGTAATTAAAGTTTAAAGTAAATATCAATTCATATTTTATATATTTGAATTACATTAATATACTTCCTTTGATCCTTTGAATTTTTGGGTGAACTATGCCTTTAAATGAACTGTGTATGTATAACTGTTTATGAAGTTTAGATGCAAAAACCTCTAAATGCCATTTGAAATTTTCATCTAAAATTAGCATTTTTCTCAAGCTGTTGTCTGTAGTTTCAGTAATTTTACTGTTAGTGCAAAGAATTTTTTTTTCAAAGCAATATTTTCATTGCCTTTAAGGTGGAATAACTGAACTTAAACACAGGAGGCTCAGAAAAAGCAACATTTTAGAGGAAAATTTCAGACGAACTCTGCATATGTATAGCCACACATACAGTATGCAGTGCGACTAACACAATATATAACACATACTGTACATATACTGTACTGTATCTTAATGGAAACAAACTGCATTAACACACATTTATGCATGTAATTACTTTTGTAACTTGAGAATGCTGGACGACAAAGTTGAGCATCCACGTGCAATTTAATTATAAGTTTAGTCAGGCAGGCAACGGTTAAAACAGGAGTAAACAGATACATACAGATAATCCAGAATCGTGGTCGATAAACAGCCGAGCGGTCGGCGGCAGGCAGGATAAACAATGAAAAGAAGCAAGTCAAAACACAGCTAGACAAGGCAAGGGAAAATGTGTCATAATGTCACAGTTTTAACACAAGACAAGTCTGTGTGTTTGTGTGCTGTATACAGTTGAAGTCAGAATTATTAGTCCCTTTGAATTTTTTTTCTTTTTTAAATATTTTCCAAATGATGTCTAACAGAGCAAGGAAATTTTAACAGTCTAATATTTTTTTCTTCTGGAGAAAGTCTAATTTGTTTCATTTCGGCTGGAATAAAAGCAGTTTTTAATTTTTGTAAAAAAACATATTAAAGGTCAAAATTATTAGCCCCTTTAACCTTAATATTTTTTCGATAGTCTACAGAACAAACCATCATTATAGAATAACTTGCTTAATTACCCTAACCTGTCTAGTTAACCTAATTAACCTAGTTAAGCCATTAAACGTCACTTTTAGCTGTATAGAAGTGTCTTGAAAAATATCTAGTCAAATATTATTTACTGTCATCTTAGAAAGATATAATAAATCAGTTATCAGAAATGAGTTATCAAAACTATTATGTTTAGAAATGGGTTGAAAAAATCTTCTCTGCGTTAAACAGAAATTGGGGAAAAAAATAAAGGGGGGTTAATAATTCTGACTTCAACTGTATATGATCCATGTAATCTTTGAGCAGCTCTGAGCTGTGTGTGTATAATCAAGGAAGAACCGGAACAGGTGTAAGTGTGTGGTGCATGACAGGATTTGTAGCTCCTTTGGTGGCAGATTTTTAGTTCTCCAGCGATCTGTATGCTGGTTATTGTGACAGCTTTATTGAAACACTCATATTAAGCTGAATACATTTTCATAAGCTTTTTTTCTCAGTTTATTGTTTGCTTATTTATCGGGCACAAAATAATTGTATATAAGAAAACACATTGGTATTTGGAATTGATGTATTTTTTAAAGTTATGACCATAAAATATGTAAATCACAAGTGATGCAATGTTACACATATAAAATACCAATAATCTCTAATTATTTAATTAAAAAAAAGCTTTTAAAAAACGCTATAACAATGCTTGAGTGTATAAAACAGTCTATAAAAAGAAAAACTGTATAAATAGAAATATATTTTCTTTGCGTGAAGAAAGGTGCCATTATATTCTTCTTGGCAACACTTTCTTCCTTTCTGGAATTATAATATTTGGCCATTAGGCTTTGCTCATCCGTCTTGTGAAGAATATACTTTTGACATGTTTCCATTGTCAGTGAACTGTGGCCAATTACATAGGCCTCCCACACCGTGGCATTATACCTTCTTGATTTAAAGACCACCTTGCTTTGTGTCAAAGTTGGAGAAAAGATGTGATAATATATAATTTAACCAGGCCTTTGAGAGACATGAAAAGGTTAATGTGCAAATGAATCCAGCAGCCATTATTTTATTGGAGTGCACAATTTATGTTCTCATTTAGCCGAGTGGAAGCACAAAAGCCCCTTTATTGATCTCTTTTTGATGAAGCAGTTACATTGTCTTTCAGTCACTAGAAGGGTCAGGCTTAATCCTCTCGCTTTTGAGTCTTTGATTTTAAAAGGCCTGTTTGCTATTTTACATGATGTTCAGGAACTCTTTTGAAAGTACTCTTTTTATGCTAGTAAGACTGTTTTGTTGTAGATTTATTAAGGAGTAAAGGATAAAGATATTAAATACATTGGCCTTTCATGACCATGGGGTTTAACCCAATGATGGTTCACACTACACAGTAAAAAGGCATAACCTTTTGTTACCTTAATGAGGTACCTGATAAAAAAAATTATGTAATGAATTTATGCTGATTTAGTGATGTTAATATGTTTTACATTGCCATTTTGTCAGTCTAGGCCCAAACATACTTAGATACAGATAAACAGATATAGGATGAAAAAAAAATACATACTTTCAGACAAAATCAGGCCAAAACTGTCAGGGTTCTGCCACTCTGGTCTTGTTAATTCTTGTTTTGTGGCAGAATCCGGACACTAGCTCTGTCTTGTCCTGTTAGTGCTCGGCTCGAGTTTTCTTGGGTTGAGCACTTGTTTTGTCATTGTCTGGGTGCGCGTCGTCTTAGGTGCGCACGGACCGTGCGCGCTCCCGCTTGATGCGGGCGCACGGGGGGTCTCGTGTTTGTGGTGTTTCGTCAGCATCACGCTGTTTCATTCTCAGCGTCTCCGTCTAGTTGGTTTCGGTTTTGGTTGGCGCTGAGATGAAACATGCGCGCTGCATTTATGTGAGCGCACGGTAAGGTGTTTTCACTTATCGTGTGCTCGTGTCTTGCGTCTGTTGTCAAAGCACGTGGCTCTGTGTTTACATTGGTCGCGTGCTTTTGTTGTGTGCTTCAGTGTTTTGTCTTGTCATACGAACACGCGGTTAATAAGTTCTCTCATTGGCTGCGTGTTCTAGTCTTGTTTTATGTGAGCACCTGGCTTGTGTTGTCTCTGTGTCAGGTGCTCTCCCGTCTATCGTCTAGTCCCACCCTTCTTGTTATCCCATTATTAGTTAATTATGTTCATCTGTTTGTGTATTAATTTACTCCTGCTTATATTCTCCTCATGTCTGCTGTCCTGTGCGAGTTTGTCATCGTATGTTGTCTCATCGTGGTACCCTGTCGTGTGTCTGTTCAACTCCTGATCCCTGCCAGCCTGCCCAGTCTAGTCTAGTTTGGTTTGTTTGTTTATTTGTTTTGTTAATGTTTTCCCCCTCGGGGTAGTTTGTTTTGTGGTTTTTGCCTTTTTATTTTTGTTTTGCCATTTATTATTTATAAAACCCATATTCTTTTCTGCACCTGAGTCCTCGCTCCCTTTTCCTCTACATCGATCGTGACAAAAACAAACTGTCCAGGGATTCGTTTCCTAAACAACGATGTAACTCACGGCTGAACCACCATAGAATGATGTATCATTTGAGAAATGAACAATGTAGTGTCCAGCAGGCACAGGATCTTAACATGATATCAGATTGAAGATGTACCACAACATCGTGGGACATTGCATTTTGTTTGGAAATGAAAATCGGATTTACATTTACATTTAGTCATTTAGCAGACGCTTTTATCCAAAGCGACTTACAAATGAGGACAAGGAAGCAATTTACACAACTATAAGAGCAGCAGTGAACAAGTGCTATAGACAAGTTTCAGGTGTGTAAAGTCTAAGAAGCTGAGCATTAGTAAATTTATTTTATTTTATTTTTTTTTTTGTGAGAGAGAGAGTACAGTTCGTGGTATAGCCAGAGAGGCAGTTAAGATTAGGAAGGAAAGTGGAGACTAAACAGTTGAGTTTTTAGTCGTTTCTTGAAGACAGCAAGTGACTCTGCTGTTCTGATGTAGTTAGGGAGTTCATTCCACCAACTGGGCAGATTGAATGTGAGAGTTCGGGAAAGTGATTTCTTCCCTCTTAGGGATGGAACAACGAGGCGATGTTCATTCACAGAATGCAAGTTTCTGGAGGGCACATATATCTGTAGAAGTGAGAGCAGATACGAAGGAGCAAAGCCAGAGGTCGCTTTGTAAGCAATCATCAGAGCTTTGAATTTAATGCGAGCAGCAACTGGCAGCCAGTGCAAACGGGTGAGTAGCGGAGTGACATGTGCTATTTTCGGTTCATCAAAGACCACTCGTGCTGTTGCGTTCTGAAGCAGCTGAAGAGGTTTGATAGAATTAGCTGGAAGCCCGGCTAGTACATTGACGTCAGAACCCAACGTCAGGCTGACGTCAATGTCCAACGTCCAATCTAAAATCAGCCAAATATCAACGACTAATAATGTTACAGCTTGACGTTGTGTGGACGTTACCACTGTGACGTCTATCAGACGTTGGATTTTGGTTGCCATACCTGATGAAAAAATGTCAATATTTGATGTCAATATGATTTTGGTTTAAGTTGTTGGCTCAATGTTGGATTTTGGTCACTTTCTAACACAACCTAAAATCAACCAAATATCATCGTCATTTGACATCGTTATTGGACATCAAAATAACATTTTTCTTTGACACTGGCTTGACATTGAATTTTGGTCACCTGACGTCACAACCTACCTTTAACCTAACATTAATCTCTTATGACATGTGCCTGTGGGGTATTCCAATAACCATTGCTCTGTCGCAGATCTGTCCTTTAAATCACACATAATGTAAAACGTCTGTAAAGATGCTCTAAATGGAGCTTCTAAAAAAAAAATTGCATCGAATTATTATTATTATAATTTTTTTTTTTAACAATTATATTGTTTCACGCACACACATAAACACATTTTTTTGTTTTATCCAATATTAGTTTTGGTAAAACATGCATTTATTTTCAATGCTAATGTAAACGGTACATACAGGACCTTTGTAAATGTTATGGAAACTACTCCATATTTTATTCTAGAACACAAAAATCACTTACAATAGCTAGCACTTAGGCTAATTTTATATAGCCTATAAATCAGACGGTCAAAATATGATGTAAAAACTACTATGTATTTGTTGCCATAATTACATTTAGGTTTAGAAATAATTGTAAATCGTATGCCACCTATTGGCTTTTGTTTTGAGCCACGGCTTTGCTCAAAATGGAAACGCAATTGTCAATCTGAAGTTTGCTAAAACTGAACTTTAAAAAATATATATTAAAGCAAATTACTCGTGAGAGAAATAATAATAATATAATAATAATTCCTTACATTTATATAGTGCTTTTCTAGACACTCAAAGCGCTTTACACATTAGGGGGATTCTCCTCATCCACCACCAGTGTATAGCACCCACCTGGATGACGCGACAGCAGCCATATTGCGCTAGATCGCACACCACACACGAGCTGATTGGTAGAGAGAAGACAGAGTGATGCAGCCAATTATGATATGGGGATGGTTAGGAGGCCATGATGGACAGAGGCTAGTGGGCAAATTTGGCCAGGATGCTGTGGTTAAACCCCTACTCTTTTTTGAAGGACATCTTGGGATTTTTTTATGACCACAGAGAGTCAGGACCTCGGTTTAATGTCTCATCAGAGAGACGATGCTCACTGAGCAGTCCCCTTCACTATACTGGCTCGTTAGGACTCACACAGCACGCAGGTTGAATGCTCCCTGCTGGCCTCACTAACACCACTTCTGGCAGCAACCTAGCTTTCCCATCCAGGTACTGACCGGGTGCAGCCCTGCATAGCTTCAGTGGGCGACCATTGAGAGTTGCAGAGAGCTAGCTGTCGGCTGAATAACTTCAGGCTTTTTTTATTGAACATTCAAAGTAGATGTTTTAGATTAGGGTAAAGGGAGATTACTCAAAATAGAACACAAGGAGCTATGCTTTTAACCATAGCTCTAGAAGGGTAGTTGCAACCACAGATGTTTGCAACAAATTTGCAAATATTTGCTGGAACGAGGGATTCGTGAGACGCCAAATCGCTAAACTATAATGGTGACAATAGAACTTGCGACGTTAGTTGGCTGACGATGATTAATTTTGCAAAAGCAGCCCAACTCTGGCTGGTAAAGACATTGTATCTAACATCAGGCTATGAAAAGCCATTTAATATTTAATATCCATCAAGGGTGTCAAATTGAGTTCCTGGAGGACCACAGCCCTGCACAGTTTAGTTCCAACCCCACTTCAACACACTTACCTTAAGTTTCAAACAAGCCTGAAGGACTCCATTACTTTAATCAGGTGTGTTTAATTTGGGTTGGAACTAAACTGTGCAGAGCTGCAGTCCTCCAGAAACTCAATTTGACATGTGATCTACACAGTACTAACATCTATTTTCAGTTTTGACTAGTTAATTACTGCAATTGTGACCACATATATTTATGTTCTAGTAGTTACTCATTAGGTAGTGTTCAATACTGCTACCTATTATCGGATATTACTTAATCATACTGCAAACACATGCCAGTGCTTATATAATTATACCCATTAATTTTACCCATTACTGAGCTGTATTAGTCAAGATATGAATTGTTTCCAGAAATAATTACAAAAGATTCTAGTGTCTTATAAATAGGTTCCAATGCTAAGTAACTTCTAGTGCCTATTAAAAAAGAGAAATATAAAGATATGTGAGTTTTAGGTCAACTAGTTTTGCAATACATAAACCCATATTTAGATAAAACGTAGGTTACATTTACATACAGTAATCTGACATTTGTTTCAGAATCTTTATGCTACTAAGCTACTGTACAGCCATATGTGAAAATTAATACTAAATGTATTTGTACTAAATGTCAGTTTTTTGTCTATTAAGTCTTCCATTATTGGTATTTTTTAACCAAGAGTTAATTGTCCACAGTATAAAAGCAACACGATAATCAATACTGCTGAAACAGATCTTACAGCATTGCTTTATTCATTCACTCCAACCAATATAAATGACATTACAAGCAAACCCATTAGATTATTGGAAACATTTGTGATTTAATTGCCAGCACTGTGCCTCTAGATGTGAAAAAGACACGCTAATGGCACTAACTGCATTAATCCGCTTCATCTCTTTGAAACTGGCTGGGAAAACTTGTAAACAATTAGAGCATTAAAGAGTTTGCTTTAATTTCTGTCTTTTGAGCATATGGCATCAGGTAATTGTAACTGCAGATGAACACAATGAATGCAAGGATGTAATTGTGCTTGATTAAATGTGCTATGATTGAAGAGTAGAAACGCAAAACACACAATCACAGAAAAGCACTAGCATATCTAGAGTGCTGATTTATTTAGCTTAAATGCAAAATGTGCTTATGCTTTTTTCTCACCTTGTTAAAGCAAAACTGAATTAGATGCTTTATGAATTGTATTACATTTTGTAAAGCCTTTTCTCTAATTAATTTTAATCTGTGAGCAGATGCAAGAGTTTTAGGAAGAAGAAATATCTCAACTCGATCTTGACACAACCTTGTGAATAAATGTGTGAAAGTTGTCGTAAATTAAATTAAATAGATGGCATTTTACACTATGTGTCATACTCAGTGTTGTGCTTGTTACTGAAAAATATTAACTACTTACAGTTATTAGTTACTTCATTCAAAAAATAACTCAATTACTTTATTGATTACTTACACCACAAAATAATGCATTAGCTGTTAAAACAAATTTTTGAGTTACTTTTACAAAGAAGATTTTAATGCTCCCATTAATGCCCTTATAACATCACTTACGTGTTTAACGGAGAATCCAATGGAAATTAATTAGAACTGTGAAGTTAATCAACATTCTCACAACTAAAACACAAGACAAACCTAAATAAAAAGTCATTTTAAACACTAGTTTATTTAAGTCAGGCCAGCAGGACAAAATTAAAATAATACAATTTGCTAAACCAGCTGAATAATATATTCAGAAACAAAAAAAAAACAAAAAAACTAAAGTTACTTTAGCATCATAAAAGTTTGTATTTAACCCTTAAACATATTATTTCACAGCTTGAGTATAAAAACTAGCAACAATAAACTACAAACACAAAATCTTTATGAAATAAATTAATTAAAGTAATCTGAATTATCATTCAGAATCAATTTGGTGAAACTCAGCACCAAATATATATATATATATATATATATATACTATCATAGACAACTAAAAATGTTATGCATTTTAAACAAAACAAAAACATAACTTCTCAAAATGAAAACGATGAGTAATTTTCAAACTAACCACAAAATTAAATGTGGTAAGCCAGCAACTTATGGGAAGTAAGCTTTAGAAGTAAAGTGCAAAATCTGCTGTTGTATACAACTAAAATATATGTTTAATAATAAAAAAATCACAGCATTTTTCTGAGCAACACAATACTATACATTTAAATAACGTGTTCTGAAATATAACTGAAATATAACAGAAATGTGTCACTGTCTACTAAACTAATACATTTTGTTATACAGATAACAAATGTATGTTTATTTATTTGAAACAACAAACATAGTAGTAGTAATAGTAATTAATAATAGTAACGTAAATGGTCTCTCGGTCTCTCTCGTGGTCACACTCTGCCTTCTTCACCTGCACAAAAATGTATTAATTTACTAAGTAATGGACAAATGCATCATATTGTAAAGGTAACGAAGGTATTTTATTTAAAAAGTAATGCTGTTACAGTAACGCATTACTAGTTATTAACCAACACTGGTCATACTGTACTACAATATTGAATGTGTTAATGCTAGTTAATCTATTTACCAACGCGACCTATAAATGAGCAATATTCATTATTACTGGTTCAACGTTTACTAATGCATTATTATATATTTAAATAAATTAACAGGATCAACGTTTTTTTGTTGTTGGAAAAAAATGTGTTATTTTTTTCAATAGTTTGAAGTTATATATTGCCAGTTTTAGTAAAAACCTATAACAAACTGAAAGTACTTTTTCTGTTATTTTATTGAAGTCTTTATATATTATACAATTGTATTGTTTTAAACTACTAAAATGTCAGTAAAATTCACTTTGTTTTTGACATCAATAGTCGACAGAAAAGGGATAAAGTGCGATTCATAAACATAAATAAACGGAAAAAAAAACTGTAATTCATTAAATATGCAGATTGTTAATTCACCAATATTTTAGACAGCGTTGCCAACATTTAACACACTGTGATTTAACTAATACATTTTTGTTCATTGTAAAAATCTCAGATATATTTAAAAGAACATTTATACATTGCATCCCATGAAAACAATTTCCTCGTGCCTCAAAATGGCTTGCCATACACTACACCCTTCCCTCATTTCATATACGCAAAACCATGAATATGGAAATTAGTTCTTGCTTCCAGTCAATCACACTTGAACTTGCTCCACTTTCACTCGCTCACCGGAATGTGTAAATGCTACACAATGACAAGTGGCACAATTGGATTAATTCAGCTGTAAATGTAAAAAAATACTCAAAATTCGTCAGTCTAATTTTTTTTAGATGATTCAATACCTATTTTACCCATATCTAATAAGAAAACATGGTTAGTGTTCTATTATTCAAGAAAAAATGCTCCACGGTACTGTTAAAGGTTTAGTGTTTAGTTAACCCAAACATTTAGTTTTCTCACTATTTACCTACCCTCATGTAATTGAAAAAAAATGAAAGCAATAATTATGGGTTTTCAACATTCTTCAAATAACCATATGAGTGAATGGTAAGTAAATGATGACACAATTAATTCTTTAGGGGGAACTGCTCTCTTTAACAAATAATTTGCCTTTGATGGTTTGTCTTTAGGCATATTTTAAGCAAAAAAAAAAAAAAAAATCGACACACTGGGATACATTGTGGTCTAACAGTCAGAATCGATTCATTTCGGGGTGTATTTGGATTATTTGACCACAAGAACCATACAATTGAGCTGTAAATTCAAACATTTCAAATGACAGATTTAATTATTCCATCATTTTCTGTACGCTCTTTACAGTTAACAGCAGAGTTTGCTTAAATGCACACCACATTTAATTCCTCAAGTTCACGCCTCTCTACACTCAGAGCCTCAGGGCCCGTTCAGTGTGCATTTGTTGTGTGCAGGTGTGTATTTTAACCTACCAAGATTGGCTTTTTCATCTGATGAATAAAACCCTTGAATCAGAATCAAACGGATTGGAGGGCACACACAAACGTCTAAACCCCCATCCCTCCCTCCCTCGTCCTGCGCGCCCTGTCTGTGCCTGGATATTCATGCTGAGGTAAGCTGGCCGAATTCATCGGCTTGTCAGATGGTATTGAATTTGAGATTAGTTTTTATTTGGGCCTCCAAATTGCTCCTTGGCTTTCCCCTCCAGCCCCGGTGCTGCTCCGGGGGTCTGAACTGCCATATAAATTCTCCCCTCAGGTAGAGAGATAGAGAAAGAGAGAGAGACCTGCTTTCTGAAACTTCCTCCATAATGACCTCCCTTTCCACCGAGCCAGGCTTTGTGTTGTAAAGCTCTTGTTAGTATTCTGTGCCGAACAGGGATAGATAATTTCTCGGCGACAGTGTGTCTCTTTGGACAGCTGCGGTCTGTTGACAGAAATCGCAGCACCGGTAAAGCCCTCCACCGAAAACTTAACGTCAAACCCGTAGGCGACGACACGGTTTCAGATTACTCCCCATCAATATTTTAATAGCATCTTGTAATATTTTTCAGCATCAACGAAAGCTTGTAATTACATGGTGTTTCTGAAACAGGCAGTTCCGTCCTTTTGTCCTCTGGCAAACATAACCTTAATTGCAGAATTAACTCCTGGTATGGTAGAAATCCGCGTTTCTAAGGTTTGCATCAGCCTTGAGCTCAACCTCAAGTCTCTCTCGCTCTTGTCTTTATTTACATATGCCGCATGTCTTTTGGTTCCAGATTTTGGTGGGGATATCTCTTTTAGCTGAAAATTGGTTTTGAACAGCTTGATCAGATCTAGACAGATGCTTTAGTGGAGTGTCAATTCTGACGCCTCCATCTGATGTGTTCCAGAGTCTTCATTATGAGAGACGCTTTTTTTTTTTGTTTAGCGAGGCTGAGTCACTTGGTAATTAATGTGTGTTGTAGCTTTTGATAACATCTCAGCGGATTGACTTTCATGTCTGTGTGTATCATACGATTGCATAAGACGTTTTTTGGCTGGTGCAAGTATAACACAGTATATCTACTAATCCCATGGGCGTCACTTTAGTTTGAAAAGCAGAAAGGACGGTGGGAGTTTGGAACGTCATGAAATGGCACAGTAGATGCTTAGGGCATGAATATAAATGCAGTTTTATTATTTATATAAATTATTTAACATGATCTTTTGCCATTTTGATCAAGGTGTTTTTTCATGAAAATTATCATAAGTTCATATGGATTCACAACTCATGACAATTCTCAAGGTAGTGGCTTTATCCGAAATCATCTCCAATACATTCACTATTCCATACATTAGTCTACTAATATAGTCCACTTTAAGGTGCTGTATGTAAGTTTTTGACTCTTTTAAAGAATACCCAGCTAGCAAAATTCACGTGGCTCAAATCCGGCCCACACCAGACACTTAAATGCGGCCCACATACGGCATGGAATGATGGCAATTTGGTGGTCCACTCCAGTTTGCCAGTTAAGGGCCACAATTAAGCCATAGCCATACCACATGGCAGCCAGAAATCAACCAAATGAACCAAAACTGACCCTATTCTGGGCCACAGTTTGCTTTTATTCTGGCCCAGATCTGGCCCACACCAGACACTTAAATCCGGCCCACATAGCGCATGGAATGATGGCACTTGGGCGGTCCGCTCCTGTTTGCCAGTTATGGGCCACAATTAAGCCATAGCCATACCACATGGCAGCCAGAAATCAACCAAATGAACCAAAACTGACCCTATTCTGGGCCACAGTTTGCTTTTATTCTGGGCCAGATCTGGCCCACACCAGACACTTACATCCGGCGCACATAGCGCATGGAATGATGGCACTTGGGCGGTCCGCTCCTGTTTTCCAGATATGCGCCACAATTAAGCCAAAGCAATACCACATATCAGCCACAATTCAACCAAATGAACCTATTTTGGGCCACAGTTTGCTTTTATTCTGGCCTACACCGTACACTTGCTGGGTGTGGCAAAGTACAAAAATCCCAGCATGCATTGCAGTATGAATACATTCTACATTGATTGCTTTTGATTCTGCTGTAGATGTTGACGTTGTTGATTTTGTCACTTTTAGTATCCTGTTTGTAATGTTTGTGAGTTTTGTTCATTTTGTTAATTGTCATTATTGTTGAGGTTCATACGCTGATTATTGATGTCTCTGTTAGCAGAAGTTGAACTATAGAATTTTTTTAGTTTATAAACCTTCCTAACTCTGTGGCATGTGAAAACATGTTATTACATTACTCCTAATAATGGATTAAACATTGGTTAACATCAGTGAATTATATTATTTCATCACAGGTTGTGCCTCACTTAATTTTATTGATTTATTGATTTATTTATTATTATTATTTTATTTTTTATTTTTGGCTTGTTTGCTGTATTTAATAAACTTTTCAAGCAAAGTTCTTAAAAGTTACACCAGCCCAATAGAAAATGTATATTAAGAGGGTCAAGGCTATGAGCCCAACTAAAGCAAACACTTTTCTCCATGATGGTGACTTTAGTCTATGTGGTCCACATATGTTTTAAGATAACTGGGCCACATTTGCCATATCTTCTCTGGGCCACTATAGGCTAACAGCTGCATTAGCTAGAGTTTACTGTGCTGAATATTTGCCAAAAGTGGCCCACATATGTTTTAAAATAACTGGGCCACATTTGCTATATTTCCTCTGGGCCACATTAGGCTCACAGCAGCAATAGCCAGAGCTTGTTGTGCCAAATATTTGCCAAAAGTGGCCCACATATGTTTTAAGACAACTGGGTTACATTTGCACTCACACGTGTGAGCCACTTTAGGCCACTATGCCACATGTTTGCCTGTGGTCCACATTTGTCCTCCATCATTTGGGCCAAATTTATTAATTTTCACTTGGGCCACATTAGGTTTACCTTCAGATTACATTTTGCCATAAGTGCCAAATCTTTGCCTTAAATGGCCCATAAATTAATTTGAAATACCCCCCCCCCCATCCCCCCCTTTGCCATTGTACAGGTGGGCCACTTCAGGCTCACATTCGTTTTGTCTGGGCGAAGGAATACCAACGATGATGCATAACTGCCTAAAGTGGCCCACATTCGTATGCTATCTGGGTAACTATACCTTAATATGTTTGTAGATATTTAAGAAACATGCTAAGTGAACATGGACATGAATAACTTTGCTCAAGTCAGATATTCTTCTTTGAAAATGTTTGTTCTGTGCAGAATTGTCTGCCAGTTTAACCAATTATATTTCAGCACCCGGAGTGGCCTTGATGGAAAACACATAAGCTGCAAACTGAGATTTATAAAAATACACATTAGGTGGTTTTTTACAAATAAGGCCATCAGGCATGGTCACTTCTGTTAGTGATGTCAACCTGGCAACCTGCGCTGTTAGAGGAAGTGCCAGGTGAAAAATAAACTCTCCAATATTTAAAATTTAGACTGCTATAGTTCAATCCTACATACTTCAGCTTTAAAGGAGTGTATTAAAACGACTATTTTGTTTTTGCTTTGCTTATTAATAAATCTCTTATAAGGATTCAATTTTAAACTTCTTGTTCAGACCGTGTGATAGTTGGCTTTCAAACTGTTACCAGTTTGCCCAGTTACCTCAGCAATTAGGTCGGCAGACTTGAGACGCGGAGAGGAGTTTTTAAGAGAAAGCAGCCTCTGGTGGATTTACATGAGAACAGCAGGAACGAATGGCACTCACAAGATAAATTTGAGATCTCAAAAAGCGTACACCACGGCTTCTGATAGGTTCATGAAAACAAAAACTGCAAAATAGCGTAACTCCTGGGACATATTTGGCGCTCTCCAGAAATGTATTTAGCGGTACGATTTTAGAATCAGCCTGGGTTGGTTAATTCAAGCTTTGATCTTGAGTTTTTGAAGTTAACATCATTAACAAACAGCCAATCACATGCCTTGGTTGTTATTGACTTTTCATGAGAGTGAACATGATTAACCACAAAAAAGATAAGAAATGCTAAGATTTTAAACACATTTATGGAACTAAAAAGATGACAACTAACAAAAAACAATGTATTAGTGCAGGTCGTTTAGTATTTTTTAATACTTCATAAAAAGTGTGTTTTAGCATCAGCATCTTGCCACCTGTAGTTTTTCACTGTGCCTCTGTGCCTAGTGTTTTTAAAAGGTCTAGAATGGCTACATCTGCAAATACTTGGACATTTAATGAAGACTATTACTGAGGGGTAGGTTTAGGGTTGGGGTAGGGTACACATTAACAAATCACTATTTAATAAGTTCATTCATTCATTTTCTTTTCGACTTAGTCCTTTTATTAATCCGGGTCGCCACAGCGGAATGAACCGCCAACTTATCCAGCACATGTTTTATGCAGCGGATGCCCTGCCGAAAACCATCTCTGGGAAACATCCATACACACTCACTCACACTTATACACTACTGACAATTTAGCTTACCCAAATCACCTATACTGCATGTCTTTGAACAGTGGGGGAAACCAGAGCACCCGGAGAAAACCCACGCGAACGCAGGGAGAACATGCAAACTCCACACAGAAATGCCAACTGACCCCAACGACCTTCTTGCTGTGAGGCAACAGCACTACCTTCTGCGCCACTGCATCGCCCAATTTAATAAGTATTTTTATAAATAATAAATAATACTTGATAACTTCTAGCCATATGCAGGGTCTTTATTGACATGGTTAGTCAGGCAGGCAATGGTAAAACAAGTACTAACTGGAGCATGAAGGTAATCCAAAGAATATGGTCAAAATAACAGGTAAGTGGTCAGGACAGGAGGCATAAGAGCATAAACAATAAAACAAAGCAAATGTCAAAAAACACAGGAAGGCAAGACAAGTTAAATGCTTTGTAATGTGAACAGTGAACAAGACTCAGAAAAGTCTGTGTGTGTGTTTGTGTGTGGTTAATATAATCCATCTGAGTAGTCTATCATGAGCTTCCAGGTGTGTGTGTGTGAGTAATCAGGGGGAATCAGGAACTGGTGTGTCTGAGGTGTATGATGGGAGTTGTAGTTCATTTAAGTGGCATATGTGTAGTTCTCCAGCTATCTGCACAGGCTAGGTCGCTGGTAATTGTTACAATAATATAGGAGCTGGCACTATCAATATTGTAAAATTATATTAGAACCATCAATAAGACAGAACTGAAAATGATCTAATAAAATAAACGATTTTCACTTACTTGGAAATTGTGCATTGTGTTCCCGGCATTAATTCACATTGGTTCAGGAACATTTAGTAAATATGTTTGACAATTATATGTCAAACATATATGAAAAAGCCCTTTTGAAGGGACAATCGCTGACTACTACATCCTGCAATGTATTTGCCAGAAAGAAACAGATCCAGCAAATTCATCAACGTTAATGACACAACACTTTTTCAACATTTCAATACTGTAATTTTTATATTTGTTTTGAAAAAAGCAAACATTTACAATGATTACCATAAATAAATGGAAAACTGTTGGCGTATTAAATTCAGATGTTAAGTGTCGCTGTTATTTGTGAAAGATTTAACATAGGATGCATATTTTGGAATAAAAATAAAAACCTACAGTAATGCAGTGTGAGGAGGCTGTGCTGTGGGAAATATGAATGAACTAAACAGTAGAAGAGACTGTGGCAGCTAATTGGAAACCTGAGTCAATATTATGGTTGTGAAGTATCACTTTATCATTTGCTCTCACTCATGTCTTTTCATCTTCTCATGTTTCTTGTTGCATTTAAGAGTTGAAGCCCTTGTTGACAGTGAGATTGAAATTAGCCCTGGTGCAGTGTATTCCCCATTCAATAGATTTCAGACACCTCCACTGAGAGCTCTTCTGTGCTCTATTATCACCCAGAATCACAATGAACTCCACCTCTCATGAGTTAGTGAGATGTTAATTGAACACTAGATAGACCAATTTAGCATTTCTGGTGTGGTGGGGGAAGAAATGTTCATTTTAAAATTTCAGATGCATTAATTCAGTTCGCACCCCTCTGAAACTTGATATCTGCAAAGAGTAAATAAACGGGCCAGCAGCATGTGCTTAACATGAAGTAATTTCTCAAGTGGATGGTTTACACTGAAATTAGTTCCCTTAAGTGCAGGTGAAAAAAATGGGCTGTGAGTGCCTGTCTTCTGCTTCAGATTTCAGACAGAGATTTTCTGAAGTACTTACTGTATGTTGGTATAGGATAGAAAATAATTTATCTTTTTAAAATTAAGTAAAGTAATTTGTAAGCACACTTTTCTTAATTAAAAAAAGAAGATTATGGATGACAAAACCATTTATATGTGTCTTTTAATTACAATATATCACTGCAATGCTAAATAAATTAGGTAATATGAATAGGATAACAGTATTTTGCAAGATACAACTATGAAATCTGGAATCTGAGGGTTCAAAAACAGTGTATAGTGAGACAATTTCAACCAATTAAAGCTGTCAATGCAATTTAAGTTTTTAGAAATGTATATTACTTATAAAAATTAAGTTTTGATATATTTACAGTAGAAAAAATCTATAAAATATCTTAATGATAGGTGATCTTCACTTAATACTCTGATGATTTTGGCCTAAAAGTAAAATTTTGACCCAAATATAGTGTTTTTTTAAGATATATGGCTTATATATATAAATGGCTAAGATATATCAGTGATGCATAATAAAGTTTTGTGGTCCAATTTCACATATTGGTGTTGTTTTTGTGTTAATTTGTTTATATACTGCACTGAGGTTGAAAAACCAGTTGAAAAAGTTTATTTTACTCTGAAGCTACACCAAGGAGAACTATAATGCAAAAATATATATTTTTATATTGTTTTTGAGCATAATTATGTGTTTTCTAGCCTTCACTGCTTGTGTTCACTATAAGTCAGAGCATTTAACAGCAATATTTAAGTTATAAATACTGTATATTCTTATTAAAGCGATTGAAGTGATTCAGCTGGTTGAATAGTGATTTCATCTGTAGTTTGATAAATATCCCTTTAACTGTCTGCTCTACCAAATGGTTGACCATATTTTAAGTAAGTCTTAAGTAATGACTGTTAAAGTCATTTAAAGAATAACTGTTTTAAATAGGGGTTTACTCACACAGCCTTTTTGGTTTACATTAAAAAACAAAGATAATAATGTTGCACTACCAGCACTTGATCTTGGTTTTATTGTAAAATAATAAAAAAATAAAAAACAAGAAAATATGTTACAGTATATGGGTATCTGAATTATCCTATGGCATACTTCAAAAAATAAAGATGATTTAGTATTCAAAAATGTTGATTATTGATTATTATTGATATAATGTCGAAAGTTTTGATAATTTTTTTAAAATAAATTGGTCTTACAGTTCATACATTTCAGATTTTCATAGTATATGTATTAATTGCGGTACTTTTACCATAAACCGACATATCCACCATTCAGTAGAGGTTGATATTTCAGAAATTATAGGGTGTGTCAAAAATGTATTGAGTGTGTTAACTAGTGGCATTAGGAGTTAAGAAATGCTATTTTTTTTTGGTGGAACAGTTAAAGGGATATTAGCATCATAATCTGCAGTAGGTACGTGTAATGTGAGGGACGCTGACAATAGAGTTGAGGATCCAAATGCAGGTTTATTATGAGAATGGTCAGGCAAGCAATGGTCAAAACAGGGGCAAACAGATTCATGCAGGGAATCCAGAGTCGTGATCAGTAAACAGGCGAATGGTCAGTACAGGCAGCAAGGAATTAAAACGAGAGAACAAGGCAAAGGGTCAAAACACAGCTAGGCTAGGCTAGACAATGGAAACCACATCATAATGTCACAAACAGTATAACAAAACTCAGCAAAGTCTGTGTTTGTGTGCTGTATAAATAGTCCAACTAATCAGTTCATAAGCAGCTCCCAGCCGTGTGTGCATGTGTGTGTGTGTGTAATCAACAGAAAACATGAACAAGTGAGTGTGTGTGTGATGCTTGACGATATTTGTAGTTCTTTATGGTGGCAGAAGTGTTGTCCATGTGAAAGAGCGATCTATTAGGGTTAGATTGCTGGTGATCATGACAGTAGGTAATAGTGTTTATAGTCTGTAAAGGTTATATATTGTAAAGGAAATGCAGCTTTATTGTCAGTTCATTAAATAATGCATTAGCAAATATTGTGATTAACATTAGAATTAATAAATAGTTTATAAATGTGTTTCTTTTAATAGTAAAATAACTAATATTAAGTCTTCATTTTATGTCATGAAAAACAAATCTGGCATGGAATGTTTCTTGATCTAACAGTAGATTCAGCAAGACCTGTGGAATAATTTCAGTGCAGACGTTATTTAAATGTAGTTCATCCTATTTTTTAAGCAAAACAAGCTTAGCTCATTTTAGTTTTGTTAACAGTGCAGAAGCAGTAAGCTCTATGTTGTGTTAATCGTCATACAGTGAGTTTCAGATTATGCAAATTCCATTCACATATGCGTAAAAACTCTCCATCCTGCTCATTGTCGGGTGGATGTCTCATCTTCCTGAAGGCCATTTGTGCTTAATAAGACAGGATAAGTGGTTTGTGCTAACCATCAACATGTAATTAAGGGGAATAATAAACCACAAAATTTCTCGGCTTTTAAGTGTTTACACGATACACACAATTAAGCTACTTTCCTCCAAGTTAGAGTATTTGGTACGAGAAAATCACGTGAGTGAGCTAAGCGGCTCACTATGTGTTTCTTGAAAAAGCTTTTTTTTCTGAGACTGCATTGCAAATAAAGCTGGTGGATGAGCAGAATACAGTATGTAAATTCATTTACTGTCTTAGCGCAGCTCAAACTTTCTGTATTTTTTTTTTTTTTTTTTTTTTTTGAGGTATGTGCTGTTAGCATCTTGAATGTTCAGCATACCGCTTGCATCCAACAGCAAATAAGTGTTTTTAAGATTTCTTCAATACAAAGCTTTTTTTTCTGAGACTGCATTGCAAATAAAGCTGGTGGATGAGCAGAATACAGTATGTAAATTCATTTACTGTCTTAGCGCAGCTCAAACTTTCTGTATTTTTTTTTTTGTTTTTTTTTTTGAGGTATGTGCTGTTAGCATCTTGAATGTTCAGCATACCGCTTGCATCCAACAGCAATTAAGTGTTTTTAAGATTTCTTCAATACTGCCAACTTTTTTTCTGTTATTGAATAACAGCTAGGCTTTCATCCAGTAAACAGATATGTTTACAAATTCTTTTCTCTAAAAAGGCACGCTGCAAATTTGTTGTAGAAATTTTTTAAACTCTGGGATTGCAGTTTAATGTAGACAGACCAAAACGTTTTAAAATGAAAACATGAAGACATGAATTTAACAACAAAAACGGTTCATGATTGGGTCTACTTGATCACTGCATATCCTTTCCTGATTCATCAAGCCCCAAAGTATGACTATTGAATGTTTTTATTTATTTATTATTATTTATGGGATGTACACCACATTATGTAAAACAGCAGAAGCTATATCCGTATTATAGCCATATTATTTTAAAATGCCACAACAGCCCCTATCACACATACAGGCATTTTCAGAAAAGCCCCAGCAGGCACACAACGTCATAAGACTGTAATATTCGGTTAGATTTTGGTCGTGACATCAGGTGGCCAAACTTCAATGTCTAGCCAGCGTTTAATGACAATATTATTTTGATATCCAATATATATTATTTATATTTGTATATACTATTCGTCAGGTATGGCAACCAAAATCCAATGTCTAATAGACTTCATATTGGAAATCTGCTTTGTGTGAGCAGTGTATTTTTGAATTTACAGGTAAAGTAGTTATGATCATTTTGTGGCAATCAACAGGTACTGCTGGGTGAAAGGGGTTTATGTTTTGTTTTGATTGTGAACATACACAATTTCAAGCTAACCCATTAGCTTTTAATCTGCGATCACACCTGAGTATCTCACATGCACACAATATATCAAAACATTACTAACTTACAGCCTGCTGTGAAACAAACATGTATACATAGAAAATGTTAGACTGCAAGGATTACGTTTTCAGTTGTGCTGTCTGCACAATTTGTACTACAAATATATAGCCATTTTTTGTTTCTGAATTGTGCAAAATGTTTTTGGCCATGTAGTGGGGATGTTTTTACTATTGTATTAGTATGTAATACTGTTGTGGATATATTTTTATAAGCATTTACTCTGGAAAACTTCCAGCATGTACACAGATCTGATAATTGTCTTTAATCCTTTGATGCAAACGATCACACCGGTGTGATCAGTCTTGGCTGGTCCTGAGAGCCTACAATTACACTGGTGTGATTACAGCATTCAGTGTGTATCATCATCAGCTGTTAAATTCAAATCTGCTTACCTGCGACAACTGTTTATTATTTTAATCCTAGGTTTCAGATGTTTAAATTCACACGCATACTAGCAAAACATAACATTTGTTGTTTGCAAAACACATACTAAAGTCTATGCTAATAATTATTATTTTAAACATAAATGTGATGTTCACATCAGACACACAGTGCTTAAGTAACTAGAATTTTTTTTCTTATTCCAGTTAAACAGCCACTTGCTTTCAAATATTTTGGGAGAAGTTGATGAATTTATGTGTTTTAAATCCAGCAGCTCTAATCTCATCACTGCAGTGCAAATTTATGGGTGGCGCCAATCGCCGGTTACAGATCATATAATATTATTAAACTGTTTAAATGTAAATAATAAATGTCCTTACACATATCTGAGAATAGCAATGTCAGATATTTCACAATATAATTAGGAAGTTTGTTAATATTTGCATAAGAGGGAAAAAAAACTATCCATAAATCCTCAGGGTAGCAGTTTGTCACATATTAAGCTTGACGTATTGGATTCATGGAGTCTTAAATAGCGATGAGTTCCAAATTCAGATCACGTGAAAGGGTAAAAACAGAAAAAGTCAGGAAAATCTGAATCATAAACATCTTCTAAACGTCAATTTAAAGGGATATTTCACCCAAAATGAAAATGTACTCACTTTTTACTCACCCTCAAGTGGTTCCTGGAAACTGTAACCATTTACTTTTCTAGTAGAAAAAGCAAATACTATAGAAATCAGTGGTTACTTGTTTCCAACATTTTTTAAAATATCTTCTGTTGTGTTTAGTAAATGGTGACAGAATATCCCTTTGAAATCCGAAAGGAGGTATTGGGTGATATTGTAGCTAATGCTCTAGTAACAAATTGATCTTTTAGATGTAAACACATATATCAAATAGACGTATCTACAATGTACATATGTTATCAGATCATAGGCAAAGATGTAAAATGCTGTGTAAAACGAAAATGCACTAGTGTGAATGTAGTGTTAGGATTGACTAGCAGTGTAATTGTGTTCTTCTCCTCCTCACCTTTAGACGGCAGCGGTCCTCTGAGGCCAGTTTTCACCAAACAGCCTGGAAGTATTGTATTCCCTCTCCATCTTAATGAGCCCAGCCGGGAGGTCACCTTCAGCTGTGAAGCGCAGGGACATCCGCCCCCGTCCTACAGGTGAGATCCCAGTGTACACATAGATTTTGGAATAAAAAAATCCAAGACAAGCTTTAATTGAGCTCTTTTTTCTGTCATTGGCAATGACGAACAGACAGTCCATACTTGATTAGCCTATTCAATCCAAGCTTAAGTTGAGTGTAAGGACCTTGGAAGTTTTTTCTTTTTTTTTTCTGAGTGCACATTTTGGGTATTTCTAACATGACAGGGGCTCTTTTTTTCAGACTGCCAAGGACACATTAATTTATCAAAGAGAGAAGCTCTCCATTGCCGCTATTACCGAGACCTTTCTATTGTCGCCGCAGTCCTTGATTTGACTCATCTTGAGTCCAAAGCAGTCTGAACTAGTCTCAGCTGGTTTGGCCTTTCCGTTTTATTTATTTATTTATTTAGTGGGTAGACCCATGCTGAGTCTAATTGGATTTAATTTCTCTTTGCAAAGCTATTTTCTTCAGCCACTTCCCTTGGCTGCTCTCTTTCTTTGACTCCCTATTGTTCTTCGGATTCAGTCTTGATCTTTCTGTTTTAAGTGAATTTAATCATATTTCAATAGCACTGTAGATGTATAAAACATTACATGTAATCTAACTCATTTAAGTTATTTCAGTCAGAGAGGATTTAGCCTGTAACAGTTGTACTACTAAGATGTTTCTCTTATTATTCAACAAGGATTTATTTAGTTGAATACAAATGACGGTTTCATTTGTCATAATCAACACAGTATTAAGCGGTACAACTGTTTTCAACATGGACAATAATATGACATATATTTTGAGCACCAAATCAGCAGCACAAATGATATATAGATAGAGATGTGAAAACACGTACATCGCAGACATGCACTCACTGGCTACTTTATTAGGTACACCTGTCCAACTGCTCATTAACGCAAATTTGTAATCAGCCAATCACATGGCAGCAGCTCAATGCATTTAGGCATGTAGACATGGTCAAGACGATCTGCTGCAGATCAAACCGAGCATCAGAATGGGGAAGAAAGGTGATTTAAGTGACTTTGAATGTGGCATGGTTGTAGATAGGCTACAGCAGCGGAAGACCACACCGGGTGCCACTCCTGTCAGCTAAGAATAGGAAACGGAGGCTACAATTTACACGGTCTCACCAAAACTGGACAATGGAAGATTGAAAAAACGTTCCCTGGTCTGATGAGTCTCAATTTCTGCTGTGACATTCGGACAATAGGGTCAGAATTTGGCATCAACAACATGAAAGCATGGATCCATCCTGTCTTGTATCAACGGTTCAGGCTGGTCATAGTGGTGTAATGGTGTGGGGGATGTTTTCTTGGCACACTTTGGGCTCATTAGTACCAACTGAGTATCCTGTCATCGCCACAGCCTGAGTATTGTTGCTGACCATGTCCATCCCTTTATGACTACAGTGTACCCATCTTTTGATGGCTACTTCCAGCAGGATAACGCGGCATGTCATAAAGTGATAATTTTATGACGATTTTATGAATAATCTCAGACTGTTTTTTGAACATGAAAATGAGTTCACTGTACTCAAATGGCCTCCACATTCACCAGACTCAATCCATTAAAAGCACCTTTGGGATGTGGCGGAATGGGAGATTCGCATCATGGATGTGCAGCCGACAAATCTGTAGCAACTGCGTGATGCTATTATGTCAATATAGAGCAAAATCTCTGAGGAATATATCCAGTACCTTTTTGAATCTATGCCACGAAGGATTAAGGCAGTTCTGAAGGCAAAAGGGCGTCCAACCCGGTACGTGAAGTGGCCAGAGAGTGTGTCTATTTAATGTTTGTGTTTATATCTGGAAGACATTAGAGCATTTGAAATGTATGAAACACGTCAAATAGATGTTTAGAATATGTTTTTAAAGGTCCCATGAAGTGCTTTGAAATGTGCATTTTTATTCGATGTTTGATGTAATCTCAACTGAAACACAAAGGGAGGGTGGGACATAGTGTAGCTCCTCCCCTTTAAAAAAAACAGCCAATAGCATTTTGTTTCATCACAGCTCTGCCAATGAGAGTGGTTGAGCTCAAGTGCATCAAATGAAAAGCAAATGCTAGCAATACTGATACTTGCATCTAAAAAAAACTTTATTTTAATTTCATGGGATCTTTAAGATGTTTTAAATAATTATTGTTTGGACAACAGCAAATTTAAAGGTGTTTAGATTGTTGTATCAACCAGAGGTTTTCCAGACCAAATAGATACAAATAGATAAAATGATAATTTAGCATGATGTCAACATGTATTAGCATATCAATATCATTGTTAGCATTTTAGCACATTGCATATTTGTTACTAGCATTTTAGCAAATTGGTACTGTAGCATATATTAGAATATTCCTGTCGTGACATTAGTAGCATGCTGTAACACGTTTTTTTTTTTGTATATTATAACACATTAAAATATAATGTTTTAGCATTCCATTGCTACTAATATGTTTTAACAAATTTCTAGCATGTTTAAGGACTTGTTGTAGCTGATTTTAGCCTAGGGTTTAGGTTATTTTAGCACATTAGTAGCATACTTTAGATTGGTTTAAATGCATTCATTTTTTATTTAGCACATTGCTAGTCATTGCTTTATGAAAACTGGTAATTAAATTAAACTTTAATAATATTTCACATTAGTAACTGTTTTAATTGTAATGTTAATCTTATAAAGCTGCCTTATTTATCAATATACCCACTCCAAACATTTGTGCTGTATATAAATCGCTATATTATTGTCTGGCCACATCAAAGACATATTTACAAGTGCATTTCAAAGGAAAATCCAGTAGTTTAAAGCATCTGCGTCTGTCTACAGCAGTGTTTCCCAACCCTGTTCCTGAAGGCACACCAACAGTACACATTTTCAACCTCTCCCTAATCAAACACACCTGAATCAACTTATCATAACATCAGAAGAGACTCCAACACCTGAAGTTAATGGGTCGGAAAAGGGAGACATCCAAAATATGTACTGTTGGTGTGCCTCCAGGAACAGGGTTGGGAAACACTGGTCTACAGTACATAAAAAATAATAATCAATGTGAACAAGTTGAAATGCTTGACACTTTAATTTTGCCCTTGGACTATGTACTTCTGTTCAGCGGATAAATAATACATTGTAACATTTTCTCAGCATTTGGATGAAGATGAATGAAAAATGCACTGTTTGGGCTTTTACTCTCCATTAGAGAGGGAAAAACATATTTTATGTATTCAGATTATGGTATGTCTAACACATATTTAGAGAAAATAAGTACATTTCTTTTTCTAAACATGCAAAGGAATTATTTCTTTAAATATAACAAAGAAATATATACATATTTTTCTTTATTAATGCACACCACTTTTTGTTCAAATGTAAATAAAAGGTCAGACATTTTTTTTTACACAGCGATGCCTCTTTAACATCATCGTATTATCTTTTGGGAGACGCCTGTGCCATTTCCGGTCAATAAACATCTTGCAGGTTGAATAAAAATCAGAATTTGCCTGGAAAATGAGTAATTATTGGCTTGACTGTATGTCATTGAATCTGAGTGACAGGCAGGGCAAATAGTGGGCTGTTCATGCAAATACATCTTACCCAAGTCTTATACATTATCTTGTGAAGCACGATACAGATTTCTATCAATATAGAAAGGTTGTAGATGTGACCTTTAGTGTGTTGAGGTGAAACATGACTTTGTGAGGGTATTTTCAGGTTTTTATGTACATTATTTTGATCTCCATTGTAGATATGCTCAGAAAGGCAATTGACATGGATCACATCTTTGTCCACATTTAATCCAGACTGACACAATTGTGCCCTTCTCCATTTTCTCTGGCTCGCCAATTAATGGCCTGAATTTGCTCTATTATTCGTAGAGCAGACTCATTTGTTCTCATTTGTATGCCATATTGACAGAGAGGTCTGCTTTTTTTTTCAGTGATTACGATTTAATAATGAGGAAAAGCAGTGATTATGTTACTTGAATCTATTGATTAATTTTGTGGTGACGTAAAGGCGAGGCTTTTGCAGCCTCTGAACTCATGTGTGTCTCTGGGGTTTTGTGGTCTCTGCTGTGCTAAGGTTGACTGGACCGGGACATCGATCTGTTAGGAAAGAGCTTCTACTTTAAAGCCTCTGTGCCTTTTTAATGCAACACTTATTTACTATTTGATTAAATAAATTATGTTGCTATTATTATTTGATTTTTTTAACATTTGAATTTGTAAAGTTGCAAAACTTACAGTTTTTCTCGATTGCTAAGAAAGCTGCTCTCCTTTTCTCTAAACTGTGAAGACAAAACCCAATTTCCAAGCTACAGTAGGTGAGAGTTCAAAGTGGCTATTACCGCCGTGGCTTATACCGCCGCCGTTTGAAATAAATGCTGCTCTGTTTTTAGTGTAAGACCGCAGTTTGTGAAAAAGCCGCCAGGGGGCGCAAAGGGACGGGATGCGAACGGAAAGAAATAGCCTTTACAGCAGCTCTCTCTCTCTCTCTCTCTCTCTCTCTCTCTCTCTCTCTCTCTCTCTCTCTCTCTCTCTCTCTCTCTCTCTCTCTCTCTCTCTATATATATATATATATATATATATATATATATAATTATGTATTTATTTAATTATATATAATTATAAATATATTCTTAATAAACTTCCCAGCCACAAATATTAAAAAAACACAACTTGTATTAAAACTGGGTGAGGATTAGAAAGAATACGATGATTGTTATATAATTTAAAATGTTATTCCTCTTGTCCAATTTCTTTATGCACATTTTTTCACTCGCTACTCTGCCAGGAACTTCGCCGCTAGAGAGCACCTTCAAAAATCTCAATCTCATGGCTCATTCTTCACGAATATAGAATTAAAATAATGCCGCGTTTGGTTCATTGTGCATCCCGCGGGTGCAACCAACAAGAATTGTGCATTTTAGTTTAACTTTTTGAGCGTTAAAAGCAGTTCGGTGTTAGTTTTTATTTAAATATATCAAGCCGAAACTAAACAGCGCATTCTCTCCGCCTCCTCGTTCATAACCAGCGGGACCGGGACAACTGCTGAAGCAGGCAATAGAGAAACTCCGTCATTCATCATAATCTTTCTTAGCTGATGTTTCGGAGTCGAAAGAATATATTAAAGAAAAATGTTCTTTTAACAGTCACTATATATTTATCTTTTTCTTTCTTTTTTCCCTGTCATTTCTCTTCAGCAAATTATATTTTTTAAAGCTGCTTGATTCTTTTAAAACCGAAAGCAGAGCCCGTCAATTGGTGTTTTTCCATAAGATACGTTTATCCTACGATAATTTATCCTCTGATCCTTTTGCATAAAGGTTTTAATAAAAAAAAAAACAGGTCACTTAATTACTTTCGATGTGCTAAAATATTTGTTAAACGAATGTTATTTAAAAAAAAAGCATATGCACATATTACAATTGTAAAATAGTCTAAAATGCATGGTCTAATCAGAAATAAAGGAAATTAGTTATATTTAATGCATAAAATAGGCTAGCCTTTTTATAAAGAAGGAATCACTGGCCCACCACGTTCTTACGAACATATTTTATTTATTAAAGGTATTATTTCATTGACCTGAACATAACCAGTTATAATATAATTACTAACCCATCCTCTAAAGCAGGCAACACTCTATTCAGCTATGTTTTGTGTTTTTACTTAGAAATATTTTCTTTTTGGCGAATGCTTGGAGCGTAATATAGATATTTTAAATAACAGGTAGTAGGGGTGGGCGGTACACCGGTGTCATAGTCATCACCGGTGTGACATTGCGCCACGACATGGATTTTCTAATACTGTCAGTACCGTAATAAATCAATTATGCGCCTTGAACGGCTGCATTTACATCAATAATAGCTAATTCTAAATAATAAGGCATTCAATTTTCTTCAAACGTTCAGTTGTGGTCTGAATACATGTCCTTATACTACAGGGCTCGAAATTGCAACCATTTTGGTCGCATGAGCGCCCGAAATTTAATCTATGCCCCCTTATAATATATTTGGGAGCATTTGTGTGTCTGAATATAATAAACAGGGGGCTTTTGTTACTGCAGGAAATACAAACGACTGAAGAGTGAAAAGTGCACAGGTTTGCAAACCTCCCCTAAAGTTATAATAATAATAATGGCGCAGATGACAGCGATCATGACATGAGGTAAATGTTGATCCACCAGCTGAGATCAATCGAGTGTTTTCGGAGAAGGTGCCCGAATCTTGATGCGTTGCATTCACCGCGTGTTCAGCGCAAATGTCCGCTAAATATAAAATCTAACACTGTACACATCATCGCCAAAGAAACTCACCTTTACTAAGTTTACACTGAAACTACGGCTCATAACAAAGAGCGGAATTGCGCCGGTAGTCATCATAAGAATCCTGCTCTGTCTGCTCATAAATTGGTGCGGCTGACTCGCCTGCTTTATTCCACCAACACAGAGAAATGAAGATCAGTTCATAACGAGACTGAGCATTTACAATGACCCAAACCAAAACTTTTAAAGAGTGATAGATGTGAGACTTTCTTTTGTCCGTTCTTCCTTGAGATGTTTTTTATTTTGCTATTGAAAGTAATTCCATGATATTATGCCGTCACCGTTCAAAAGATAGAAACATTCATTTTCATAAGGCCCCATATTTAATGCGGTTTCGTTTTTAAACGCATAGGTTTTGTTACGCCATCCGTCCTATAGGAGTTTTGGATTTTGTGTATTCATGTTTGTGAAAAACACTTAATAGTGGAGACCCCTTCCCCCTTCTCATAACCAAAAGCTTGTCTGTCAGGAGTTAATGGGCATCAGTGAGGCCGAAATCATGTCTATTTAAGTGTCTTTAATATGGTGCATAGATTATTATGCGTTATTGAAACATCAAGGGGGACGCAGCAAAGTCACTTATAAATTAAAATTGTATTATTTTAAGCAATTTTATTATTTTTTGCAACAGCCTTACATTTAAAATGGAAACTTAACGGCGATTATAATCAAAAAGAACTCAGCCTATAAGGCTAGATGTTTTCTTTCCCTTATTTATTAATTTATTTCTTCATGTGTTTGGCGCATGTAACTCGTGTGCCATCGGAAAACTAGTGTAATGACGGCAAGCCATCTTTCCCAGACTCGGGGCAAAGTCCTGCCTCTCCTTTCACTCCGTCCCGAAGCCCCAGCTGGCCCTCCTGGCATCCTCTGCGTAAAACATATGCTGGATAAGTTGACGGTTCATTCCGCTGTGGCAATTACAGACTAATAAAGGGACTAAGCCAAAAAGAAAATGAATGACGAATGAATGAATGAATAAATA